>NC_084869.1:4210000-4510000 GCF_951802175.1 Populus nigra
TTCAAAAATATGTTTTAGCATGCTCTTTGGCTTTAATAACAAGTTTGTTAGAGCCATTAGAACCATATTTCAAAAATTCTAAAAAAATATTTTTGTCTTCTTTTAGTATTTAGGATTATGAATTTATACCTAAAACGTATTCCTGATGTTAAAAATATAGTTTTTTATATAGGCGTTAGAATGATTAGATTTTTATCCGATAAGATAAGGACCTCCTTACTGAAGAGGACTTCTTTTGAACCATAGACGGACCAGCAATTAGAAATAGAATAACACCCTAGTTTTTTATCAGACAATCAAACAATGCAGCTTACCTTATGTAAGGTATATTTGGGGTGCTAATACCTTCCCTTTACGCAATTAGTCCTTGTACCCAATCTCTGAGACCAGTTAGGTTTCTTAGTGACCAAAATACTAGGTGGTGACTCCCATTCCATTTTCCACCGATAAATGACAAGAATTTCTTGTCTTCCCATATTTGCCGGATAGATAGATACATTTAGATTGAAGTGGAATATTCGACATGACGCCGCACACATGCGACATATATGATGAACTCGTCTTTAAAGGGGTGACACATGGTCATGACTCTTGCATGATAAAACAAGAATTTTGATTCTTGATCAAACTCTACAATAAAAATTTCCTGAGTGATGACCATTGTGTCACTCGTAAGTCTTGATTTCAAGATGCCTCAAGAAGGGTTTGTCTTAATGCAAAATAAAGGTAGCACATATAACCTAAGGACAAGTTTTATTCATTAAGTGAGCATGGGTAGGTTTTCTACCTGTTTTCAAAAGGGTCTCATATTTGCCTAGTGATAATTTTTGTAAAGATAATATAGGAGCGTTGCAAGAAATGATTAAGGCACGTATGCCCACCATTACCAAGCAGACACTGAGTTATGAGTTGAGTGTTTCACACATCTGAACCCTGACTAATAGTCATAGGGAAAATTGCTAATCTCCCACCTAACTTTGAAGCTTATGTGTGCTTGAAAATTTAAGACATGTGATGCATAGGGCAATTATATACAATGCATGAATAATATGTAAAAAAAGTTAAGACGTAGAAGCAAATAATAAAAGGAATTCATATTAATAATAAACACATAAATCAAACATTATAATCAAACGTAAAAACAAGCTTAATCCATAAGGGTCCCCAATGGAGTCGTCTTTCTATCGCACATGTGCGACGTCGCAACGAACGTCCTCCTGGTATAATCTAAGTGTATATGGTCTGTATTGAATGGACATGACAATGAATTCTTATTTTTTATTAGTGGAAAGAGGGAAAGAGGGAATAGAAGTCACCACCTAGTATTTGGTCACTAGGAACCCTAACTGGTCTCAGAGATTGGGCGCGGGGACTAGTTGTATAAAGGGAAGCTATTAACACCTCTAATACGTCTTACCTGAGGTAAACTACATTGTTTAATTGTCTAATTAAACTACTTGTCTGATTGTTGGGTTATCTAAGGTTGAAAACAAATCCTCCTCAATAAGAAGATCCTTATCTTATCAGGTAAAAACCTAATCGTTCTAATGTCAATAATATTTTTTTTTAATATTGAGAATACGTTTTACATATAAGTTCGCAATCTACTAAAAGAAAACAAAATATTTTTTTTTTGTATTTTTGAAATATGGGCCTAGTTCTTATGGTTTTAATAAACTGGTTATTAAAGCCCAAAATGCATGCTAACACATATTTGTTTTTAACTTTTTATTTTGTATGAAAATACAATATGAAATTTCATATATTCTTGAGAAACTTGGTTGTATGCATGAAAACAAGATTTTTTTTGTTGTTTTTTCTATTTAATGTTTTTGCAACATTTCAGAGAAAACTAAGTATTTTAATACTGAATTTGTATCTTTATAGTATAAAAATATAAACCAATATTAATCAAAATTGATAGAAAAATATGCGAGAAAATCACAAATTTTTTAAAAGGATTTTTGGAAATTTTTTGTTTTTTTTTATATATAATGTTATATATAATTATAATTATATATTAAAATATATTAGGATGAGTGTGTCCCAGTTGCGGGTTGAGCCCACCTTAGTTAAGTCGAAATTGGCCTAATAGTAATTGGGTCGAGGTCAGCCCAAAAAAGCCAATATCGGCCTAACAGACTCTATACTAAGAGGGACGGGGTCGGGCCCAGCCTAGACGTTTTGGTATGGGCCAACACTAGTTTGGTCCTAGAACAATGGATCTCCACTGTTCATGTTAATAGTGGAGAGTGAATTAATCCATTGTCCACCATTCTCATGCTATGTGAACACTGGAGATAGGGCGAAGAAGAAGAAAAAGAAAAAGGAGAGGTTGACTTGGTGATGGTGGTATTGTAGTTGACAATGGCTCACGGTGGCGATGTTATGGTGGTAAGGAGGAAAAGCTGGTGGTGGTTGTTGTTGTTTTTCTTCCATATGCAGAGGCACAAGTTTCTTCTTTTTCTTTTTCTATTTTTGTTTATGTTTTTCCTCCTCTCTTGTTTCTTTTTTAGTTTATTTTCTTTATCCCCAGTCTTTTTTCTTGTTCTTGTCTCTGTTTTTATCCTTCCTCTCCTTCTTTCCCTCTTTGTTTTCCCCTATTTTTTCTCCTTTTTTTTCCACTTTTGTTTCGTTCTTTTTTTTTGCCCCTCTGTTTGTTCTTTCTTTATTTTTCATTCTCACTTCTTGTCCTTCTTTCTTCATCTTCTCGTCCCCCAAGAGGGGGTATTTATAAGGGAAAAGGGGGAGAGAGCCATTCTACCCCTGTCCAATCGCGCTGAATGGGTAGGGTGGCTGGGTAGTCGCCCCAGAGCTGTCTACAGGGGTGTGGGTCATATCAGTTTTTTGGGTTTCTAGAGAGAGAGAGAGATAAGTGTTGCAAAGGAAGGGGAAAAAAGCTTTCTTCCCCTGCCTTTACGCGTCCAGGGAAGAAGATGATGGCAAACAGTGCCATCAAAACAACATTGTTTGCAGCTCTTTTTTTATTGAACAATAAGTGAAACAATGTCTTTTTGTATAAAAACATGTCGTTTCATATAAAAGAAAAGGGTGCTAAAAAGTGTATTTTTCAAATCAGTCCTCAATGTTTTATTTGTGCAATCCAGTCCTTAATTAATATTTTAATTTTAACAATCAATTCAATTGCATCCTTGTCAAATTTAATTTTTAGCCTTGAAGTTGACAGCCTTTTTTCATTTTGGTCATTGGTTTTGAATTTGTGCATGTTGACCCTCAATAAATCAACAAACTTTCAATTTGTTCAATTTAGCTCCTGATTCGATCAATTTCAACCTTTATATTTACACGTCTTTTCCAGTTTGGTCCTTGGTTTTGGATTTCTTCAATCAAGTCCTTAATTGTCTATCAAACTTCAATATTTATGCAATTAAGCCACTAATTTGACCGAATGAACTCTTAAAATTATAATTCAACCCTTAAACTTTAATTTATTCCAATTAAAGCCTAAATTGACTTAAAAATTAATTTTTTTTGCAATCAAACCCTTTATAAACTCAATTAACATTTCAACAAAATCTAATTAAGTCCTTAAACATCTGATTTTGAAATTTTCTTTCTCAAATTGAATTTTCTTTATTAATAGGGCATTCATCAGTTAAAAATATACTATCAAATTTCAATCTTTATATTTTTAAACTTTCTCAACCAATCTTGGGCTATTTTTTGGGCGTTCTTGTGTCCTCTTCTCACTACTATATATTTTTTGTTTTCTTTCAACAATTTTTTTTCTTTTTTCTTTTTTTCTTCTTTTTTTTGTGTGAAAGAAGAAATAAGACTAGATGTCTAAAAAAATAATAGAAAATTGAAGGAAATACGTGAGTATTTAGCTTTATATTTTCCTCCCCCTTTAGAAGTTTTTTATTCAAGATGTTTTCCTCCCCTTCCATCTTTTTATAAATTTTAATCTATAAAAATCTTTCTCTCCTTCCACCGTTGGAAGCTGCGCCATCGTCATTCTGTTTTGTCCCCAGTAGCACCGCTAACGACAGCAGCCCACCATCGTCAGAGACTGAAGAAGGAGAAGCAGAAGCGAGAGCAACAGGAGAACAGAAATAGACAGAGGGAGGAAAACAGAACAAAGAAGAAAAACCGTCGCAGAACCACCATCACAACAACTGCCACCTGGTTTCCCAGCCACCGTCCATAGTCCCACTCGTTGCCACCGCTGCCAGCAGATAATAAAAGAAGAACAGAAAAATAGGGGGAAGCTGAGGTAGACAAAGAGGAGAAGAGAAAGGAAATGCAGCGACCTGAAAAGGAAGCACACAGGAGAAGAGGAAGAATCATCGTCCTCAGCCGTGACCCGCCACCACCATCACCAGAGACAACAACCACGCTCCCTCACTCCAGGTAATCTCCTCTCCTTTTTTGGCTCCTCTTCTGTGTTCACCATTTGCATGCAGAACATGAGCAATTCACGTTCTACAACAAAGTGGAAAATAATTAGCTGGTTACTGTGTTGTGCATAGTAACCAGCTAATTATATATAACGGGTTCCTGTGCTCAACACAGCAACCGGCTGTTGGTTTTTTTGGGCTGGAACATTAGCCTAGCCCACGCGGCTGGGTTGAGTCTAGCCACAAGTAGGTTTTCTTTTGGGCCGGTCCTGGCCCGATTTCATTTTTTAGGTTGATTTCGGCCTAGCCTCTTTTTGGGCCGGGTTGGCCCAGTTGAAAAAAATATATATATTCAAAAATTATTTTTTGAAAATGTGTGATTTTTTGATTAATATCGATATGTATTTTTATATCATAAAAATACAAATCTAGTATTAAAATACCCGGTTTTCGTCAAAACTTCAAAAAAAATGTTTTTGTTTTCATGCATACGGCCAAGTCTCTCAAAGAAAAAAATCACATCATATTTTCATACAACAAAGAAAACTTCAAAAAAAAAATGTTTTAGCATGCATTTTGACTTTAATAACCAGTTTATTAAAGTCACGAGAACTTGGCTAAAATTTCAAAAATTCTAAAAAAATTATTTTATTTCCTATTAATATCAGGGATTATGAATTTATACATAAAACGTATTCCTGATATTAAAAAGGTAGTTCTTTTATTGACATTAAGACGGTTAGGTTTTACCTAATAAGATAAGGATCTCCTTATCAAGGAGGACTTTTCTTAAATCATAGACAGACCAACAATTAAAAAACAAAATGAGAGCTTAGTTTTTATTAGACACTAAAACAATGTAGCTTACTTTAGGTAGGGCATATTTGGGGTGCTAATACCTTTCCTTTACGCAACCAGTCTCCATACCCGATCTCTAAGACCAGTTAAGGTTTCTAGTGACCAGAATACTAGGTGGCGACTCCCATTCTATTTTTTCCACTGATCAAAGACAAGAATTCCTTGTCTTCCCATATTTGCTAGATAGATACACACACATTGAGTGTGGAGGATGATTGTCACGACGCCGCACACGTGCGACAGTGAATAAAAAGGGATTTGATTTTTGATATTTTACAATATCGACAGAACTCACATCAAGGTTCATTGAATAGTAGCCATCCAGAAGATATAAATGACGACATAAATTTAATAAAAATTCCACAAAAACATATATGCAAAAAATTCCCAGCTTATGCGGGCGATATAATTTTCTTAAACATAACTCCTACACATTTAGATGGCTTAATTCTTTGCAAAACATAGTCCCCGCTTATGCAACCGACTTAATACTTTAAAAAAATAGTTGTCGTTCATGCAACCAACTTAAATTCTTTTAACATAATTTTCCATAATTTATCTCAATACTCATTTCACATATATAGATAAATTTTAACAACATCTCTAAAACTAAAAAGGTGAGGTGACGGGCACCTACCTAGTACTTCAATGGTATGTGCTTTATCCACTACTGGTCCAACCTCAGATATCCCTCCTAATTTTCAAGGAAACACCCTTAACTAGTACCCAAATAATTCCAACCCATCGTTTATGCTTATTCAAACACATCCTTGGATATGAACCTCATGGATATAAAGATTCAGAAATCCACAAGCAAGAATGAGACAATTCTAGAAAGCCAAAAATCATATTTGAGATTGAACCTTAATTCAAAGATAACTAAAGGTATTGGAATTGACTTGGATTTGTTGATTATATAGAGTCAAGAACCTAAAGTATATATAGGAAGAACACTAAGAATTAGTGTGTTGCTCTACGCAAAACATCAATTTTATTCAATAATCCATGGCTGTTAAAATTTGATAACTATAAACAACTTCAATAGACTCAACAAACAACCTTACTGACTTTAATGGATCATAGACTAAAGACCCAAAACAAAACAAAACCCAACTAAAACTAAACTAAAGACCCAAAACAAAACAAAACCCAACTAAAATTAAAATAAATTATAAAAAATGACTAATGGACCCAAAACTTGAGGGTTGCTATAGACTCATTTACAATTAAACTCAAAATAAATCAAATAAGCCTAAAAGCTATTACAATGATAAAAATAAAAAAGTTTGACCCTTATGCCAATGTTGTCGCGTATATAGGAATAAAATAACCTAAGATAATATAATTCCCTAGCTTAAATAGTCTTATAGCTGAAATTATATCTTAGACAGGTTAGGATAACAATTGCTACCTTGTAGGAATTTCATATAAGTTAGGAGAATCAGATCTAAAATTGTTGTCATTTTGTTTCCTTCTTTAGTTAGGACAATTTAAATTGTAGCTTTACATAATTCTCTAAAAGTAAAAAAAAGATTGATGCTTCATTAATCCTCTTTGTAGGACTAGATAACTCCCTAAAATAAGCTGTTGAATATCCTTGTATCGTTAGAAGAAGAATCATTTCCAAAAAAGAAATACACAAGTTAAAAGATAATAAATAATAAAACTCGTACAACATCTTCTAACATATATTATGATATCTTTATGAACTTTGATTGATCTTAAATTTTAACCTAATATAACACAATATATCTAAAACTTCTAGTAAAATTTCATCTCAATCCAACAGTCGGATTGAGAGTTATGCTCGTTAGTGTAAAACTAAATAGTAGGAGACATTTCGCCAAAATCCAAATTTGATTGTTCAACCTTTGTTTTGATCGTATCATTCTTATTCTTTTTCATACTACTTCTTTTGTAATTCAAATGCAATTTCACCTTTTCCTATATTTCTAACTTGCATTAACATATAATTTCACATTTCTCACTATCATTATACATCAAATATATACTATTTTATTTTTCATTTTACCAACTTACTAACACACACAATATATATATATAAGCCCTCAATCAATTTCTAAGCATACAACATTATTTAAATACTTAAAACTTACAAAGTCTACAAGTCTATAAATTTCTATATTTTTATTTTTCAACACTCAACAAACATAACCCATATAAACCAATTTATTTCACATTATCTTATTCCAAACCAATCTCACACATTCCACAACATCATTGAAACATTATAATTAATACAATTTAGTCCAATTTCTATGCTTTCATCATTCCCATGTATAATCACAATAAGTAAATTCTCTATAATCCGCATTACATCATTCATAATCAATCTTAGGTATTCTCAACATCATCGAAATACCAAAACTCACACAATTTAATCACATTTCTAATTTCCCTCAATTTATCTATTTATGGCCTACCACTAGAATTCAAAATTTTCCATAATTAGTTTTTGATTACTCCAATTTAATCCTTAATCATGTCATATACAACACAATTAATAAAAATTAGCATCTCTCTTAACAATTCATATAAACCCTAAAATTCTCTAGATTTGCAATCCCATAAACTAAAAAAAAAATGGATTTAGTTGTAATAGAACACCTTACCAATATTAATTAACCCACTTCGATAAGCTTTTGCAATACTTTCTAAATATTTCCCTTATCCTTTTCTAATTTGTTATTTTCTCTCTCTATCCCTTAAACTCCCAACCACTCTCTGTCTTTGTAGTTTTTTTATTAATTTGGTGAGATTACTTTGATAGGAATCACTCAACTCTCTCTTTCTCTCTCCATGCTTTAAGATCTGAGAGGAATTCAAGATTTGAAGGAGAAGAAGAAATGTTTCCAAACTTTGTTCCTCTTTAAAGTTCGTTTGCCTCTTATAAAGAGAAGGAATGATTTTTCCTTTAATTTACCAAAATACCACTTATTTAATGTCCCAATTGTTATTTTTGTCAATTCTTATACCTTTGATATTTTTCGCATACTAATTTTTTTTATGTTATTATTATTATTATTATTATTTATTTCATCCAAGTTTTTAAACTACTTAACTGAAAATTTTCACCTCTAGTCATAAAAATCTTCTTTTTAATTTATTATTTTTTGATTGAAAATTAAAGTATTTAACATGACATTTACATTCGTCACCCTAGACCAAACCATCTATTTATAGGGGGAGAGGAAAAAAAACTAAAATTAGGATCCTATGAAGAAAATTGGTGAATCATCATCGTAACAAAGACAAATGTAAGATAAACAATTGCAGCATGGGGGTTTAAACCATCATTTACAAGCTCACAGTGAGAAAATCGTTGAGGGGGAAAAGTATAGTGTAGGTTAGACTCATGTCTTGACTCAGAGGACAACCACAAACACAAACGACCCTAAAATTATGGAAGCCTACACTCTAATCGAGTCAACCAACGTCCAAATTGGTGAAAACAAGAATGGTGAGGTGGTATTTGGCTGAGAGGGAGGAGATTAATTGTTGGCCTAGATTCTCTTTGTCTTCAATGTCTCATATATTACCTAAGGGATAAAGTTCACAATCATCCCTATATTTCAATGCCTTTTTATTGTTAATCCCTTCAAACTTTTGATGAAGTAATTAGGGATAAAATCTAAACCAAAAAAAAATTCTAATTGGGCCCTTCGCTGAAATTAAATAGGCCCTATTAATTTCGTGTTTTTTCAAAATATCTCTTTAATTTTTAAATTTCTTGAGTTGAAGCCAAAATTGACTATTAAAAATATGAAATTATTTGCAATAGTGTATGGAAAATTAACTAGTAACAATTATCACTTTAATTCTATGAGGTAATTCTATCCTATTTTTCATTAACAATTAAATACCCCCCCCCCTTTCTCTCCCTTTTGAGTTTGAATTCCTTAAAATTTAAGTTTTCATTCTTTTTTTCAAGATGATAATGAAATCTTAGGGTATACTTTATGGGAGTACAAGAATCACCAAATAATTTCTTGTAATTTCAACCCACACAACAATGCTAGATAAAAGAGGGAGATTGAGCAACGTGGGTCTCCTATAAAGAAAAGGCACCTAATAGCCCTCTTTATATTTAAAATTATATGGAATTTTCTTTCCCTTCCCCCAACTAAGTGAACTCTAGATAATTACATACTCATATATAAACAAACAAATAAACAAATAGATTTTATTCTGTTAAATAATATAGATGTCATAAATCAATTTTTTACCTTAGTTTATAAAATATTTTCCAAAAGAATCCAAAAATAGCAAAACAAAAAACAAAAAACAAAAAAAATCTAATATATATATATTTGATGTATTTGTGTTATTTTTAGCATTTTAGCATCTTTTCAAAATAATTCAAAATTAAAAAATGTGTTTTTTACACGTTCAACTATTAATGTGCCCATTTTAAAATTATTGATTAATTTTTCTCATCAACTCAACATTGAAATTTCCTTAAAAAAAAAGAATACAAAAAATATAAGAAAAATAATAAAATAATAAAAATGGATAAGGGGACAAAAAGTGTAAATGAAAAAAATGAGGGACCAAAGAAGATTTAAGTTGTTTGGAGACCAAGTAGTTGAGAGAGAAAAAATAAGTATTTTGCCTATAAGTAGTGAAAGAATCTCACAAGCAAAGAGGAGGATTAATTAGGGAGACCATTTAAAAAAAATACTAGAAAAAAAAGAATCTTTTTTTCTCTCACCACACACACACACACAAAAACAAAAACTCGAGACCAATTATTTTTAAACCCAGTTGCCAGCTCGTAAGAGAGGAATAAGCATTTCCTAAACCCACTCAGTATAGACACCTAGGTGAAATACACCAAAAGACTAAAGACCAGCCACGACTCTCCTTCTCTTCAACCTCTCTCCTAAAAAAATCTCCATCTTCTCCCTTTCCTTTCTCTCCACATGACCTAGCTTTTCCCATCTCACTATCGACCCATTAGCAGCAACGTCACCACTAGACATGACCAATAAGGATAACCACCACATCTAGTAGCCTTCATTAAACCAGAAACCCACTCACTCTCATCAACCTAACCGACCAGTCACTTCTTCTCCTCCAATACAACCAACACCCACGACATCTTCCTTCCATATAACCACCATCCATGTACAACCCGTGATAAATTAAGAATAATATAATAGATATTATAGTGTAATAAAATAAAAATAAGAAAAAGAATTGAAAAAATGGGAAAATAAGAGTTAAGAAAAATAAAAGTTTATGGCTGAATATGTATATTTTAACAAAAACAAAAATAATCTAGCCATTTTGAGAAATGACTAGATCAATTTAAGAAAATAGTCATACTGTTCCCAAAATGGTCAATCCATTTTGGTTATTGTCTTTATTATAACCCGATGGTGTGCAACAAGAGATAAAAGAATATTTTCATTTTTTCTTCCTTTCATTCACCTTGAAGGGGACTACCCTAAACTTTTTAATGGCCAACAATAATTTTGAGGGAGAAGATAGAAAAGAAAAAAAAACATTGCTAATGACAATCCACCACAAAAAAACCATCATGTGCCATGATTAGTACTTAAAAATGCATTTTATTAAGGCTTTATATCATCATATTACACTTAAAGTATCATTAAATTCCCTAACTTAAGCATGTTTTATAATAACAAGTCTGATAATATAAGATAACTTTAATTTATGGTGAATGCTCATTTTATGTAGACATATCTCACAATTCAAAGGATTGATTGATGTGATTAACTATTGAAAGTGAAAGGACAAAGAAATGGCTAAACTTAAAAAAGAGATATTGATTCAATTCAAACTAAAACACCATTCAGTCATTGGATCATATCTGGAGCTATAGATCTTGGATTTTAGTCTGGTTTATATGGCTAGAAAGCTAAGACATAGGCCTAAAATATTGATGAGAGTCCAAGACTCAATTCTACCGTTTTGGAGTCCAAATCTTAGCATCAAAAGAGAAGTCTGAATCTATCATACAGCCCAGACACTGTTCAGTTTTCAGTCCATATCTTGGGTTCTAGAAGTCCAAATGTGCTCATTATTTTTTTGGTAGAAAGCTGAGACAGATTCCTACACCTTTCATGAAGACCACTATGCCAAATTCTGATTGGAACAATGTCATTTAATCCAGAAAACAAATCCATACCTAAACCACCAAGTCCACTAAGCCAATAGTTGGCCACTAATTCAATATTTAATTACAAAATGAATAGTTCTTTTTAGCCTATAAAAGGAGGCATTTGTCGTACATTTAGACATCTTGGTTTTCAGATCAATATTATTTTCTTGCTTTCTCTCTTTGTAATGTTCAAGTTTTATTTCATGTTCTATTTTCATTAATCTCTTGTTTATGCTTTTCATTTCCTTTACTACTCTTAGTTAACTTCTATCATAATCATGTTCTTATCTTGTTTATTTATGTTATTCTTCATTATGTCCAGCTAAGTTAATTATGTCAAGGTGAAAAGGTTTCACTAATGGTGTTAGAATATGTATAATATAAACTCAACATGGACTTCAATGTTTATATCTAATAAAGTTTGTTATTAATATGTCTTATCTTTTTATCTTACTAATTCTTAATACCTTGCTTGTTAAATGATTAATCTAGATTTGTGTTGTATAACACTTGGTACAATAAATGCTTAATCATTTATAGTCTTCGGCCGACATCGTTATTATAAGATGAACTTGATTTGTTGTTAACATAAGTTAACATCATGAATTCCTGACAATATTTAAAAGTATAGTGTTACTAAAATAAGATAATTAATATGATCATGTTAAAAATTTATAATGAACTATTAAGGATAAATCATCGGATTTGAACCTTCTTTGTGTGTGGTTTTCAGTTGAGTAATAAAAAGAGTTTATACTATACTTATTTCTAATACCATTAGTGGATTCTCTAACCTTGATATCTGTTTTTATTATTGTTTAATCCTCACATTAATCTCACATCTTAAAGATATCTTTAACTCTTTGTTAAAATATATTTATAATTTATAATTTATATAGTTAACCTCCATGTGGTTTGACCTCGTTCTTGCCGGGTTATTTATTACTTTGACACTCCTGCACTTGGGATAAGACATAAACTCTTTGATCGTGTCATGTCACCTCTTGAGAAAAAGGATGTTGCGAGTAATCCAATGACACTAAGGTTTTCACTACCAAAGTCAATCACACAACCAACCAGAAGGCAATGGAGTGACTGACGTGTGCAATTTATGAATCATCAGCTATTTTATATTTTATTTATTAAATTGTCACATTGCCCTATGGCTATATAATTACAATGAAAAAACCTTTATGAAATTACACAAAAGCTCTGAAAGCCATGCCTTGATAATTATGATTATAATCATAATTGGGTCATTATAATGTACCTAAAAAGTATAAAACCAAAAATGCCTTAAGCCATAAATAAGGTTTGTTTTTTTTTTTTTTGCTTTTATGAGTATTTAAGTAATTTTACTATGCAAAAAAAATTGAGAAAAGATTGAGGTGCCCGTTAACAAATATAAAATGATAAATGGACCCCGTGAAAAGATCATTTTACCCTCCAAAGACAATTCATTTTATTTTTTTGTCAAGGAAAAAACCATAATTTTACTGTTCCAATTCATAGTAAAACAATACATTTGTACTGTTGTATGGCCATAACTTTTAAGTTTTCGTAATATCTTCATTTTTTAAGATAAATAAAATTGAAAATAAAGTGTAAATTTTATACTTTAATATTAACAAAACATAATTGGCATTGGAAAAATATTGTAGCTTTAAACTCATTGGCATTATTCACTGGATGAGTGTAATGGATGTGTTGCATCTCCACCCATAAAGCTTAACACTAGCTTCTAAGAATATTAAAATCTTTTCACATGGTCTATTTATCATTTTCAAATTAAACAAGGACAAATATATCTTTTCTTATATTAAGTTCATAATGAAACGATCAAAATACCCTTAGAAGTAAAAAATTTCAAATTGATATCAAGTGATATTTTTGTATTTCCACAATGATTTTTTCGTTATTATAATGTTAGCTGAGGGGAAATTTAGTATTTGATAAAATATAAAATAAAATAAAATACATATGGAAACAACAAAAATATCCTTAAAATAAAAACCAATTAAATCTTAGGTCAAGGGTTTTTTAGTCTTTTCACAATAGTTTTTTTATAATTATAAATCAGCTCAAGAGCAATTTTGTATTTGAAAAAAAAGGGTGGGCATGCATGTATGACACCCAGTGGTGCTTGGGAGGTGCTCGCACACTTTGGTAGCACGTGCAGTGGTAGTGTCCAAAAATTGCCGTTACGCCGCATTGTTGGAAGCTTAGTTGTGTCTTTTTCTTGTTGGTACGAAGCGTGTCTCTGGTGGTGGTTTGGTTTGGTTTGTCGTCAATGAACCTTTTTATTTTTCCTTTTTTTTCCCCTCCTCCCCTGATAATTACAATTTGACCCTTTTTTTTATTGGCATGTTAACTTCAATTTTTATTCTTTTGATTTATAATTTTTTATCTCTTTTTTTTTTATAGAATTTTATTTGTTTTCAATATCATCATTCAATTCCAATTTACTAAATATTATATTCTCCAATTTAGTCCTTATTATTTTGATTTTGATTTTTTTTCCTTTGCCCTTTTGAAAACATTTTATTGGTTTTCAATTTCATCTTTCAATTCAAATTGACGATATTATATTTTTCAATTTGGTCTTCATTGTTTTGATTTCTAATTTTTTTTCTTAGCTCTTTTGTAAAAGTTATTATTCTTTCCAATTTCACCATTCAACCAGAACATTGTTTTTTATGCCAATTTTGATTCTTATTTTTTGATTTTTTTTCTTTTTAATTTTGCCATTCAATCAAATAAAAAAATTATTTTGTTTTTCATTTTTGATCCTCATTCTTTTAATTTCTATTATTTTTTAAATCTTTTTGAATAATTAAAATTCTTTTTTTTTTAATTTTATCATTCAATATTTGATTGATTGATGATTGAACATTTTGGTTTTTTTAGATTTGGTGTTTCAGGTTCAATGACTTGAGTTACGAGTTTGAAAAGTTAATTCATGTTTAACAAGATATCCCGGGTTGGCTCGACCTTAATTACTAGGGTTATGTGTTTGTCATGCTAACTCGGGTTGACTAATAAAATTTTTTATGTCATTTTTTTATCTTGTTT
This sequence comes from Populus nigra, assembly GCF_951802175.1. Lineage (NCBI taxonomy): Eukaryota > Viridiplantae > Streptophyta > Magnoliopsida > Malpighiales > Salicaceae > Populus > Populus nigra. Next base: position 4,224,437 of record NC_084869.1, read on the forward strand.
TATTCTTTTATATTTAAGGGGTTGTGTATCCATCTCCTATTTTGTTTTTTTTTTGCGTAATGAAATTAAAGTCAATTTATTAGACCCAGTTGAATTTATAGTCCAAATCAGCTCCGCAGCAAAACTCAGACCCCAGTACTAGTTACGAGCAGGATCATAGAAAGAAAAAATCAAGATTATGTGCCAGTCACAATAGGGCAGGGGGGCTGGGCTTAAGGGAATATTTTGAATTAATTAGATTGAAATTATGGAGGTCCAGTAAGAAAACTAAAGTTTAGGGAATATTTTAAGGGTCTAATATGAAAATATACCTAAAGTTTAGGGATTAAACTAAAGTCTCTTGGAAAATTTTGAGGAGCCGTTGCCCCCTCTTCCGATGCTTGCACGCTGCCCAGCAAACCTCGCAAGGACACGCACATGATGGTGGGCCATAGAGTTATGCTAACCACTAGCCAAAAGGAGCTATTCCCTCCATGAAGTCCATCAACACTCAATTTCTTGCCGCTAAAAGAATGCTCAAATTGTCCTGTTGTTGACAGAAGGAGAATTAAGGGACGATTGAGCTATTCTAATGTTTTTTAAAGTATTTTTTTAGAAATATATTAAATTAATATATATTTTTTAAATTTTTTAAAATTTATTTTTGATATGAACAGATAAGGAATTGTTTTTTCTTAGGTTTTAATGCTGCATTATTTTGTTGCATTATATATATGCGTTGACCCATTATATTCTGTCATATTTAATAATAAGAAAATGGGTTTTCAACCGAAGTGAAAAATAATGATAATTGATAATTTGCAAGTGCTTGTCAATAGTAATATTTGCGTTTACTATTGCTCCAAATAGAGGTCTAGATAGCTGAGGACAATGAGTTATAATTAAATTCATACATCAATCTTGCCCGCTACTCTATAAAAAATAATACTTATTGACTCTAAAATATTATGTCCACAAAACTGTAAGATTTCAAGAACAAATTAATACTAATTAAAAAAAACACATTTTAAAAAAAGTCTCAACTGAGTTTTACCGGGTTGCTCAGGTCACGAGTCACGGGTCAACCTGATTTTTGCTCATCCCGTTTTTTTACCTTACCCGGACCGATCTAGCTATCAGGTCGATCTGGTCCCGAGTTAACCCTCTAGAACAAGTTTAATAACTATGCTAATATATATTACGCTGCAGAATCTCAGAATCTCTTCGCAAATTAACAAAATTAAAATCTAGTTATAGTTATGGTTATGATTTTGATTCAATTTATACTACCCAAGTGACTTCTTTTTGATAATTTGTTTACAAATACAATAATGAAATGCTTTTGTACCCAAAAGAGTTAAAGTTGGGTTCAAAGGAAAAAAAAAAAGTAAAAAAGAGTTCAACATATTTGATCATATAAACCTCTTTTTTTCCTAACCATCTAAAGGTAGAGATGTAAGCAATGGTACAAAGGGATACGGCATTGGTGGGCACTTGATTTGTTTTATCCTCTCATCTTTCATATCACACTGCAGCAGCCACCTTTAGATGAAAGGTTCTGAGTGGGAAAAGTTTGGACTCTCTCTCTCTCTCTCTCTCTCTCTCTGACAGGAGAAATCGGAAGAAAGTTCTTCCATCGTAGGGGAATCTTTCCCCTTTGGTATAATTTCCTTACGAAGATAACGTTGCTATTTATCTTAGTTATTTTTTATGAATTTATATAGATGTTAATTGAAAATATATAAATATTAAATTTCTATAGATATTAGATATTAGGTTGTATAAAGGTGATTTTGCAATATTTATGTAATTATCAATATTTGTAGGTATGAAAAACTGTATGTAGTCTTTAATATAGGAGAGGTGCTAGTGAATTTTTATTTTAATTATTTAATTATTTCTATAAATTTGTGTACATGTGTTGAATGAAAATTTAATTATTTTATTGTAATAATTATTTGATAATTTAGTCTCTTTTAATTGTTATTATTGAATTTTCCATGGACATGGTAATTGGAAATGAAAAATTAAATTTCATTGTTTTATCTCAATTTTATTCTATTATTGATTGTTATGTTTTTTATTATTTTCATTAATTTTAATTATTATTTATGTATTTCTATAGATGTTAGTTGAAAATTTATAGATGTTGATTTTCTATAGATGTTAGGTTGTATATATGATTTTCCAATGGAGTCAATTGGTTTATGATTATTGTAAAGATTTGCAGGTTTGAAAACTGTGGGTAGTCTCCATTATAGGGGAGGTGCTGCCAATTTTTTTAAAATAATTGAAGTTAATTATGTAATTATTCATATAAATTTGTATAGATGAGTAGAATGAAATCTACAACACGTTGTCATTAGACGGTTGCAGCTATTTCTTCCAATAGCGAGGAGGACGTATCCTTAGGTGCTGATTACAACGAGGCAACTGCGCCAACTTGTGATATTGCCTCCTATAGCGCAGTTTCACAGCGAGAGGCGGTGTGCCTTCACAGAGTGGTCAATTCACCCGCAAGTACTAGACACAATGGAAGGATGACCTTTCAGTGTCAGTTTGTTTAGGTTTTAGTTTTTTTTTCATATACTTATAACATAATTTATGAACAACTAATTAATATTTTATTAATTTTATTTAATTTCAGGTTCACAAACATTGAGGCTGCCTAGATAATAACACCGGCATTTAAATCGTCAATGGAGATTTCATTGTTTCAATCGAGTCAGGTTTCCAGAGATCCTAAGTGGAGACCTAATATCGATCCATGGTTTAGACGATTTCAGGTAGGTGTTAAGTTTTATCCAGCTAATTTTTAATAAATTAGTTTATAATTTTATATCTTGTAATATTTTTATTTTAAATGAATTATTTATATACACAGCATAAATTTGAGTGGGATAGCACGGACATCAATTTTGTGAGGAGGGTATGGGAGAATCACGCGGCAACTAGGTAACATCGAAAATAATATTTATTTATTTTTTATAATTTTATGTTCTAAATTCTAATTTGTTACTATGGAAGTAGGTTGTGTGATTTTTGGTATAACACACAAAAAAAGCAAAAAGATATACGAAAGATAACGGTCTTGAAGGATGGAATAAGGTGGCGGTTTGGCGGGAATTCAAACCGCCATTCATCTCGGGGAATATATGGATGACATATATTGAGCACGTGAAATCTGAGCGGTTCACATGACGTTCACAGTTTGGTACCGATAATTGGAACCGGCAAATTCATGGTTCGATGACCACGCACACCGGCGGCTCCGTCCCTTTCAGTGCACATGCGAAGCGGATGATAAGATTAATTTAAATGAAATATATCGTTAATTAATATGTTGTTGCTTATAAATATATTTAACTTGCAACCTTTTTTTTCCTTATAGGCTATCTCTCTTAGATGTGAGCCGAGCCCAATGGAGTTGTTTGTAAAGACGCACATGTGGAGTCAACACCGCTAAAAAGGGGTGCATTAGTTCGTGGACAACCATGCTTAACACTCCGTGGTATGTTTGTTCAATCATTTTATTTTATAAGTTATTATTTTCTTGACTTGAATATGATAATTTATTTTAAAAAATTTCAAGAGACCTATAATAGCCGGTTGAGGGAGAGATATAGGGACGATCCTTCGACTTATCCGGATTTTGATCCGGATTTGTGGATGGAGATAGGATCGTCTGGTGGACCCAATTTTTATCGGTCTATGGGCTCTCCAACACTATAGCCGAAAATTTACGGTCAGCTCGTAGTGTCTCAACTGTTTGGAGCTCTTCATCAATATCGAGCACCCAGTCTAAGGAGTTCGTGGCCTTGAAACAACAATATGAACGACTCTCGACGGATTATGACCAACTCCGTCAAATGGTCATGGAGATGAAATCAAGGATGTGTGATGAATATGTGCAGCTCTTTCTTGGCTGTACGGTCCTGGGAACAACTAGCCTCCTCCTCCTTCAGCTCCGCCGTTATTCTAGTTTAATTTTGTTTTTGAAACACATTAAATTTGTAATGAATATTATTTAACATTATTTTTATATTTTTAATGTTTAATACAATTTTATTTGGCTATTTATTTAGTTAATTAGTTTTTTTTACTATTAATAAATAATTTTTAAAAAATATTTTAAATAAATACCAACGACCTTACAAACGGAACCAGGCCGTCGGTATTTTACCGATAGTTGCAAAAACATTACCACCCCTGCCACTATCATTGACAGATATATTCCGTCGGTGTTTACCATCGCTATTACCGATGGACTATATCCGTCGATAGTTTATAGATAGTTTTAAAATATTTACCGTCCATGCCACAATCACTGACGACCATTCCGTCGGTGATTAACGTTGAAAATACAAACGAATATATTCCGTCGGTAAAGTTCTCGCGGGAAACTTTTTTTGGCGCACTTCGCTGTCAGTGTTTGTTTTTTTTATTTCCGACAAAGTTAACGCGGAACGGGGAATTACCAATGATCAATATTCCATTGGTGATGCCGTCGGTAAAAATTTTATCGACAAATTATGTGTCTTACACCGACGGAATTAATCCATCAATAAAACTGTTTAATGGTGTAGTATTTCAACCAAAGTGAAAAATAATGATAATTGATAATTTGCAAGTACTTGTCAATAGAAATATTTGTGTTTATATATTATTGCTCCAAATAGAGGTCTAGATAGCAGTTCATGAGGACAATGAGTTATAATTAAATTCATACATCGATCTTGCTCGCTACTGCCCGCCAGTCTATAAAAAATAATGCTTGTTGACTCTAAAATATTATGTCCACAAAACTGTAAGATTTCAAGAACAAATTAATGTCAATTAAGACAAAATACATTTGAAAAAAAAAGATATCAACTGGATTGTACCGGATTACTCGAGTTGCGGGTCAACCCGATTTTTTCTCATCCCGTTCTTTTATTTTACCCGGACCAATCTAGCTACCAGGTCGATCTGATCCCGGGTTAACCCTCTAAACCGAATTTAATAACTATGCTAATATATACTACGCTGCATAAACTCTTTGCAAATTAACAAAATTAAAATCTAGTTATAATTATGGTTATGATTTTGATTCAATTTGTACTACCCAAGTGACTTCTTTTTGATAATTTGTTTACAAATACAATAATCAAATGCTTTTGTACCAAAAAGAGTTCAAGTTGGGTTCAAAGAAAAAAAAAGTAAAAAAGAGTTCGACATATTTGATCATATAAACCTCTTTTTTTCCTAACCACGTAAAGGTAGAGATGTAAGCAACGGTACAAAGTGATACGACATTGGTGGGCACTTGATTTGTCTTATCCTCTCATCTTTCATATCACACTACAGCAGCCACCTTTAGATGAAAGGTTCTGAGTGAGAAAAGTTTGGACTCCCCCCCCTTGTAAGGACTATGGACACCACTTATCTCCACATTGGTATGATATTGTCCACTTTGGGCCTAAGCCCTCATGGATTTGCTCTTGGGCTATACCCAAAAGGCCTCATACCAATGGAGATATTTATCCATCCTTATATACCCATGATCCTCCCCATTTCTAGCCAATGTGGGACTTTGGTCGTATACCCAACAATCCTCCCCTCGAACAAAGGACCACCGAGCCTCCCCTCAAACCGATCATTCATCCGTCCACTCTCAGCCAACCAGGATTCTTCATTCTCTACTTCACCGTGTTGGGGTCAGGACACGTCCATGAAGCATCCAGAGAGCACTACCTGACTTGAGAGTTTGCTCTTTCCAGGCCAACTCCTCTTCACCGTGTTGGGATCAGGACACGTCCATGAAGGGAGCACACCGCCTATCCAATAGAGCTGCTCCATGGAGCACATCGTGATTGGGGGCCCACCACCTTCTGTTCGGCATTCCGAGGATTCATCCATCATGGCTAATTCCGAGGGCCTGGCTCTGATACCACTTGTAAGGACTATGGACACCACTTATCTCCACATTGGTATGATATTGTCCACTTTGGGCCTAAGCCCTCATAGATTTGCTCTTGGGCTATACCCAAAAGGCCTCATACCAATGGAGATATTTATCCATCCTTATATACCCATGATCCTCCCCATTTCTAGCCAATGTGAGACTTTGGTCGTATACCCAACACCCCTCTCTCTCTGTGACAGGAGAAATTGGAAGAAAGTTCTTCCATCTTAGGGGAATCTTTCCCCTTTGGTATAATTTCCTTACGAAGATAACGTCGCTCTTTATCTTAGCCAATGAGATATGACTGCCTCTTTAGTTGACGAAATGACATTACAGGCGGCCCCATCCATGCTCCGAGAAGCCCAAGGAATTGTCGGGGGGAAACAAAAACCCTAGAGTAAAAATGGTATACTTTTCTTTTTTAATGCTCATCAACACAAGTTCCGTATATATATATATATAAACACCAGATACTGAGTTCTTTAAATAGTTTTGAAAAATTAAAAAACAAAAGTATAAGAATTATAATAAATTATTAATTAAATCGAAATTATAAGTGAAATTTAATTTAAGTTTATGTACATATGATGTTATTTTAAACATGCTATTAAAATTTGTTTGATTTATGAATATGATAAACCGACGGACAACTGATTATTGAGAATTTTAAAGCCAAAAAATATATATATATTTTTTAATAAAACATTTCAAATAAACCGGATTATGCTTATGTTTTAAAAAATTTGAAAATATGTTAAACACAAAAGAAATATTGTAAGAAACGACTCTGTTTATAACATTGAATATTATTTCTTGATTTTAATTTTTAAAAATTTAAAAATATACAAATTTGTACAATCATTTTCTTCTTATAAGTAAAAGTTACCCATTAATTATTTGCCAGTTTTTCTTCCTTTTTTTTTTATATATAAAAAAGTCTTCATTTATTGAAATTTTCTTTATGAAAATTCATTCCTAATTGTAGACCTCCATGGTTGATCAATCACTGCCAACATTTGTCCCAGCCACTATATATAACCTTCAATTTTTATCGGCAGCTTCAACCACTTCCATCAACGGCTAATTAATTACCTTGAGCAGCATCAATTGACAATTAGCACCTCCATTATTAGCATCCCGTGGCCCTGCTAATACAATGAAAGTGATTTAATGGAAATATTTGTTTCATGTCAAAACATTAAAAGAAAAAGAAACACAACAAAGCTAAAAAAAAGAAAAAGTATGCAATTCTGTTAGTTTGGAGAAGAAAAAAAATACCGGAGACAAATGCTGTATTTAGGGATTAAATTGATACAATTAAAGATTTAAGGACTTATTAGAAACTCACCCCATTGTAAGGACGTATGGCCTTTCCTTATTGGCCAGTACTATTTTTTTTTTAATACGTTTGGAAGCACAACCTAGCAATTAATTACCAAACACTACTTCTGCTTCACAACACAACACCGAACGTCACAACACAACAACTAAAGCACAACAATTTCAAACAAGCCCTAAAAGCAAGTAAAAATAACGTTGGAGGTCGACGTGGTAACGAAGTGGTGGTAGGGTGATATGATTGAGACTTTTGAATCATAACATGATTGAATTATTGTGTTCGAAATATTTTCAGCTCCACAAAATATTTTACATAAAAATATTTTTCAAGAAATTAACTAAGTTTAAATAAAAATTGGGAACATAATATTTTATGTCATCGATTTTTATAAAATATTTTATAAGAAATGATGTCAAAAGGGTAATTTCAACTTAAAATTTAAAGCTATTAGGTAAAATATAAATAATTTTATATTACTATTTAATATAACTCAACAAATAAAAGCATTGTAAACTTATAACTTTCATATATCTATAAACAACTTTGTAATTAATTTTATTAATTTATTAGAGAAAATAAAGGCCAAGAGATTCAATATTTTGATAGCTTGATTAGAGTCATAACAACAAAGACTTAAGGAATCAAGGACGCGCACACAAATGTAACATACACACACACTAAGTGTAGTAATCAACTTAGTAGATTGGCTGAGAAATTAGCTACCATTATGGATAAAGTGATAATGTACTTGAATATGTATGGATTTAGTTGAGAAATATGGATTGATGGAAGTGTCATAACTGAGTCATGAAAAATATGGTGGATTCTCTATTTCAGTAGTGCCGAAGAAAGGATGTAAAGAAAGGCTTGTGCTTGATTTTCTATGCTGCCGATTTTGGTCAATTTGACCTGTGAGGAATATTTGCGGCGATTGATGGTAAGATGCCGGTTTGAGATGATATTTTCTCTCTATAGTTTTATCGTGGTACATTGTGGGTGAAAGCTTTTGATGAACATTTTTTGTTCTGATGTGGATCTTTTTTTGTGGCTTGAAGGGGATCAAAATTGGGTTCAATCCAATGGATAAGACTTTGCCTATGGGTTCATTCTTTATGCATCTTTTCATCTCCTTTTGGTGTCTTTTTTTTTTGTACATTACTCTGAGTGCATGGGTGTCGGAGTCGGATTCAATTGATGTATTTAACTAGATGGGCGAAAATGAAATAAAACTTTTATAGATGTAACCTTGGTTCAATTAGATGGCACCATCTCGCAATGCTTGGAAGGAATTCATTTTCAATCATATCATCACAAAAGGAAAAAAGATTTTTTAGATATTCTATTTCTTTTTTATTTTGGAATATTTACCCCTAGCATTCTATAATTTAGTCAAAATTATATTTTTTTATGGAGTTTTGAATAATTCCAGTATGCGTCTTGAGTAAAAAAAATTTCAAATCTGAGAAAATAACCAAACTACCTTTGTATATATTATAATCAACATAAGTTGATTAAAAATTATGGATTGAAATCCATTTCTCATCTTTGTTTATTATTATTATTATTAGTATATACTTTTGATCTGTGTAGCTTAAACTCTTTATTTATATTTCTAATTTTCTTTAATTTTTAATTTTTTAATTTTTCTTGTTTCCTCGTAAATCAAACGGTAAGAGAAAGATAGCTCTCTTTGTTCAAATCTAGGTTAGTTATTTAGCCTCAAGATTAACTTGTGAAATGGCTTTTTCATTTGGGTTTTTTTTTTAATTAAGGATACATGGAGAATGCAAGGAGGTTGTTGTTGTTGTTGTTTTTTTTAAAAAAATTTGGATTCACGTACTAGTCTTTAGATTCTCGATGGAAGTTGTGTATAATTTAGAAATGTAAAAGAGATTAAAGAAAAAAAACTGTTTTTTTTACGGGGTTAGATATATTTTTAGCTAAATCAAGTTTTGAGTTTCGGCTATGAGGGTGAATAATAAAATTCTTTTTAAGAGAACTTGGATATTCTAGCCTCTAGTGAAATGGATACTATGTGGGGTCTTGAAAATCATGAAAGCTTAGTGCTTTGATGGGTTAGGATTAATTGCTTTTGAAGAGAAAAAAATATTGAAAATTGGTTTTTATGGGGTTTTAGGTATACAAATTACAATAGGAATTATGGGTTTTAATGGTGTTAAAAGTGATTGAGCACGAAAATAAAGAGAATAGAGGCTTGAGTTGTGATTTTGAAGTAGAGAGGATTCTAACTAAGATAATTTCTATGTGGTTTTATGTGGTGGTGATTGATTTTTGCATTTGTATAAGAGAAGAGGGTGGCATAAATTCCTACCATTTGTTTTTTCCAGCTTTTGTGACATGGGACAAGTTACCCCTGCCAATGGTGGAACAACCATTGGAGCTAGTAAAGCTCAATCAGAAGCTCCAGTTTCATCTGGTAATTCAATACAAAACAAAAAGGATTATGATTTCTCCTATTTAACTCAAGGCATGCATGTTCTCAAAGCATTGAGTTCCATTGGGGAGATAAAATAGCACTTGCCAGTTTTTGTTTTTCCCCTTGATTTGTGAATGTAAACTATATATTGTGCAGAGGTAGTTCCAGTTCCAGAGATAGGGTGGCTAATATAGATGAGAAATGGATGGCTAGGGTAGAGGAGAATGAACAATAAAGCATATGACTGGAAAATGTTCTTAATAATTATTTTTCTCATCAAGATTGAATAAAGCACATTAACATTTAATGAATAAAATTACCATGAGAAAACAATAAAAATATAAAATTACAATGCGCATACTAATTATGCAATCTGAGCATTTCATCGGATTAAAAATATAATGAAATGAAAATGAGATAATAATTTAATGAAATCAACTAGAAAAAAAAAGATATTTCTAGTTCAAATCATATCATTTTTATTTCTCTTCAATTTAAATATAAATATGTAATCAACTAGAAATTCTGAGTTGGTGAGTTCTTCCCTCTAGTTTTGCTTTCAGGAGCAGTTGTTTACCCTTGAGTCATGTCTCAAGTATGTCTATGATATAAAAAAAATAAGGAATATTAAAACTTAAAAGATAGGGTTATAATGCTTTCAGGAGCAGTTGTTTACCCTTGAGTCATGTCTCAAGTATGTCTATGATATAAAAAAAATAAGGAATATTAAAACTTAAAAGATAGGGTATCTATGCTATAAGAAAACCATTATAACAATTATTTATTATTATATTTCAATTTAATAGATATATAGCTATACATTACTCTTGACGAATGAAATATGAACGATTTGTGTTATTTTAATTTAATGACAATAAAACCTTGCAACCAAAACTTAGTTATGAGCTTTTGTGTGCTCCTACAGCATGATGATTCGATACATGCATGGTGTATCTATGAAGATCACACATATGTTTGGACAGAATGACAACACACACACACACAACCCATTTTGTTAATTAAAATGCACAAAGACAGCAAAATATATTAACACTTGATTTCATGTCTTGTATTTCTTATATATTCCGACACTTAATTAAGATATGAGAAAATTGAGCTTAATAATAATTTTTTTTTTCATTCAGAAGGAAAGCAAGAAGACACATTTTCCGGTCTATATTGTCGGCTTACTGTGAAGACTCAATCAATAGTCTCTTCCCCCCCACTCGATTCTTCTCTTCTTCTTCAATAATCTTGGGGGTTTCTTAAGAAAATAATGAAGAAAATTTGTGAATAATTTCCATATTGCTTGCAAAATAAGAACTTGGATAGGCATCTTCCATTATCAGTAAATTTAACTGCCAAAAGATTGAACAGAAATCAAAGAAAATATAGTGGAAGGTCTGCAACCAGTAACCTATAATGAAATATTCAAGCCAAAGTACACAAACTTGATTTATTGAATAATTAACGCAGCTAAATTGTTGAACATCTTCCACAATTTATGATAATTATTCCCCGTTTATAAAAAAATAAAAAATAAAATAAAGTTTTTGAGAGATGAAGAAATTTATAAATTTATAATACTAGCTAGCGTACCTGAAAGTTAAAAATTAGCTTCTAAAACCTTATCAAGAATATGCTATATCAAATCTTGAGGGGTGTAACTCAACTAGTCAGGTTCTATATTTGTTCTCTAGAGGTCTTCAGTTCGAATCTTATAAATTTTATGGCTATTAGAGTATTACATGGTCGTTAACTTCAGGGTCCATAGGATTAGTCAAGGTGCGTGCAAATTAACCCGAACACCTACGTTAATAGTAATAAAAAAAAAAAATACGCCGTACAATAAGAAAACACAAATAAAATAAAGTTAACTATATCAATATGGAGAATATTAACTATTTAGAATCATGCTCTTAGGCTTGCTCATACTCCTGATAAATAGAATTAATTTAACAGATTTAAGTGTAAATATGTAATATCAATAGCATGTAAGAAGGGATCCGGTCAGAGTCTTATATAGATTAGTGATCAGATTCCTCCAGCCGAAAACTCTAGTAAAAAAACTGATTCAAGTTCTAAGCAAGAAAGAAAATTTGAGGTTGAAGATCAAAACAATTTATATCAAACTCACTTAAAAAAGCTTCAGCCCAATTTGTGCTGTTTTCGCAGGAATTAATATCCTTTGTTCTGGTTTTTTATACATTCCTTGACGAAAAACAATAATATCCCAAAAAAAAGAAAAAAAAAGGAAAGAAAACCACCAATAATTTGGATGGCCCTTCTTCCACAAAGCTAGTACGTGGTGCCTAGCTATTGAACATATGTCAATAATTTAGGAATCATATTAATTATAACATCAGAGAACTCATTATGAAAATTAAAAATAATTAAATTATATATAGAATTGTCATAAAGATTTATACAGCAAGAGATTATTTGTAATACATAATGAACCAAAGTCCACTATAACATTGACTTGCATCTGTACAGCAAAGTGTTAAAACAAACACAAAAGCTGAGTGCACATGCCTAAACTAGCTAATTCCTTTGACGGAGATGATTTAAGAAATTTCTTTACCAAAGAAAAAACGAGGAGAAAAAAAAAATGGATGAAAGAAATGAGAAATACCTCTTTTATGGTCTATTAATTAGTTGTCCCTAGCAATTGTGCTTACCCTGAGAAAATACTTCGAACATTCTCGAGAACCCTTTTCCATGATCTGTATCACTTGCGTTACTCTTGCAGATTTCCTAGCTGCAAACATACTAGAGAAAATATCAATGAAACAAAGCAAAATAAAACTACCAAGCAAAGAAATAAAGGAAGACTAGGAGGAGGAGGAGGAGGAGGAGGAGGAGGAGGAGGGAGGGGGGGGGGGGGGGGCTGGGGGTCGGGGCTGAAGGTGATGGCAGAAGCATAGAGAGCACAAAGGAGTGAGATGCAGAGTCTACTGCAAAACATCATCTGTGCTCTCTATCTTCTGTCAACAACGTCACAAGTGCCTCCTCTCCACACAACTCCCAATTCTATTGGATTCTGAAACTCTTTTTTTATATATTTATAATTTGATTTTACCCCCGAGTAGATGAAAATAGACTTGATAAGAAGAGATTATAATATTCATAAAGAAAGTTTCTTTAAAAGGAAAGGTGTATAATGGTCTAGAGGGGGTGAGAGAGAGAAAGAGCTTTGGGGATGACCTATCTTAGACCACCAGTAGCCTCAATTTATAGGAAGAAAAGGGACCATGCCCACTGAAAGAATTACAAGGGTAGATAGACTGCCTGTCTCTTGTACTCTATTCAAGTAACCGTCTCTCACGAGCTCAATATTTGATACGACAAGCCATGCTCACCTCCTAACAACCCTAATCGTACTTATGTTATAATTATAAGAGGAAGAAAACCCTAATGGCACTTCATTTTAGACCTACCTAGCTACATATACATGTACAAGATGAGTTCAGAATCAACACTTGGATTCGAGTCTTTTTGCCCATTACTATCTTAAGAACAAAAAGTTGATCATTACCATCCCATAATTGCAAGAAAAATATAAATAAATCAGAATTAATGCATAGCAAATAGTGTAGTTAACAAGTACACGGGTTGAATGATTCAGAATATCATTGTACTGCGATATCTATCTACCTAACTAATTTCACATCCACTCAGCTTTATTTTGAGATACCATGTGCGTTGGGATTTTCAGCAAATCTTAGAAGATTATTTACAGGTCAAAATCCGCATGGAATGGCTGTAAAAGCTTAGATCATTTAGGCAAGTTGTTATGATTCATATCTTATTTACTCATCATGTCAATATAGTGTGACCCACTACAATGGAACTGGAGATGTGTACATGTCTTTGAACTTATCAAGTGGCTTGAACGCAGATAACTAAAGTAGATGTGGGCAAATTAGTCTTTGTAGGGCAAAATGTCAAAATATCTAGTGCCATCACTTTATAGAGAAGTCCACCCCAAGACACGAGTAATAACAATGGTTATATGATGTGTAATATTCAACCTGCTTCTTTCATATGTAGCTTTCCTAAGGAGTGGAAAAAAATAATCCACTTTATTACTAATAACATTTGTAGCAATAATAATAACAAAAAAATTAATTTGAATTATTTTCCCATAATACAAGCAATTTGTAAATTCACCCTTATCTTTTATTATTTATATTGAGATAGTTGTGAGAGAATACAGTTGAGAAAATAATGATCTTAGAACATCATTTATTGACCAATAATCTATTTAAAAATAAATATTTTTTTTATTTTTCACTTTATAGTGACAACTATTTGTCAAAGTTGTTGAAATTAGATTATCATAATTAATGATGGAGTATATACCATTCCAAATATCTAATAATAGTGGGTGGAAATTAGGAACCACTTGTATACACATGCTGATACTTCTTATTTATAAAATCTTTCCATCCTCTTCTAGTTTCTATAACCATTTAAACATGAAAACTTTGTTTTCACCTTGAAAATTCCACATGTAAGCCTCTTATTCTTTTTTCTCTCACAACTATACTCTATGACACCTTATAAATTTTCTTTGCATTAGTGACTCCAATCCATAGAAATATTCTTTGGATGGAAGTTATCATTTGAACTATACCCTTGGCATAAGAAAGATGGATATATAATATATGGATGGTGAATTCAATATAGTTTTAATCAAACATACACGACCAACCATGCTTAATAACCTTCCTCTCTACAATCCTAGCCTTGCACAGATTCGAGAAATCACTGGTTTCTAGGTTGATATTGTTTTGGGGTTGGCTTCCAAAGAAAGGCCTAGATACCTGACAAGAAGTGTATCCCAGCCACAAAAGATTGCACTTGCCATACTGGTTGTAAATCCATCACCCATGTTTATTTCTATCGAAGAACTTTTGTAGAAGTTTACTTGCAACTAGCTCAAACCATCTCAAAATCCTGTTTAAATGGATTAGGGATTTGTAGTCATTTGGAACAAAAATGAGAGTATCATCTAGGTATTGCATATAAGTGAGATTATTTCTTTTTCCATAATCAACACCCTTGACATAACTGATGTGGATGCTCTTTTAAATAAGTTTGACAATCTCTTTGCTGCTATATCAAATAGAAAGAGTGAATGTGAATCACCTTGATGTAATCCGCGCTTAACTCCAAATTCACTTAACTCACAATAGTAGCAGTAAATCAGTTTTTGTCTTTTTTATCCTTTTTTTGTTTGTTTTTTTTAGTATGTTAAAGGTAAAATCTAAGAACAAATCATCTTTATCACCTTTTGTTGGAGAGTGAATCTTTATTAAGCTAAATTCAGATTGGTATTGCAGTTACACTTGGTTTATACAAAGCCACTTCCCAGTCAGGATGGGGGGAAGCAAAAAAAAAAATCAGACTTTGGACCACAGTGCGGTCCAATGACAACTTATTAGGGTACGTGACACTGTGGAGCATGCTCTTGATGTTTATAATGGCTGAAATTGAGCCAGAATTTCAATACATGTATATTTAATGCTGTGATCACCTGGATAAAGTTCTGAGAATGACCCTTCAGGGAGGTGATTATTCATTTCTTCTTCCAAGTTGCAAAATTTATATCTGTGAATATATATAATCTAGTGCTGGTCCAATTCAAACTAACTATACAAGTCATCAGCTTTATTCTTTCTTTATTTTTTTTAACAGGAACCGTCAGTTTTACTCTCAGAAACCAATTAGTAAAGGATAAGAAATAAATAAGTTATATTACTATGTAACTACAATAATTATCCTCCTAGCTAGCATCTTCCCTTGCCCACAAGTTTCCAAAGAGACATAAAGACAGAATATTTTGGCTTTAACGTCAGGAATTATTATCCTCCATTTGGAACTTGCCAAGAAACATGGAGGGCAAGAGGAAAGTAGAGATTTAAAGCATCCCTCAACAGAAATATCTTACCCTTATCATCAATATTATTACTAGTTCCCGTTCACAGTCCCATCACCTGTCAACATACAACTACTAAGATGGGGTGGTGCGGGTTGCTATACTTTCAAAACAATATTTTTTAACTATTCATGAACAAGAACAAATAAATAAAGATCCTATAGTACGTGTCAACACCCCAGATAATCCTTTCCTCGTCTGTAATATGGGATTGGGTTTATTTGGAAAAAAATCTAAAACAACTGGTACATCGATGTCCATCTCTATTTCCTATGCTAGCTAATTCAATAGCATTATTGTTTGAAGTAGTTTTTCCAATTGCTTTGAGGCTCGAAACCTAAGATTAAAAGAGGACAAAGAGGGGAAAAATGAAGGGATTGGATGGCTTTGGCATATATCCCACTCATGCCATTTTTAGGGAGTTGGAATTTTGTGCTTTCCCCTTTTGGGTGGAATACCAGATATGGTGTAAACAGGGAAGTAAGTATCTCTTCTCAGAGAAAGTATCTTCCTATCAAAGATAAAAGAAAGAAAACAGACTGATATCTCACTTTAAAGACTTGGTGAATGTTTATGCTCCAGGAGCTTGGATAGGCGTTAAAACCACGCTAGCCGCATCTACATGGAAAACATATTCCATCCTTTATATATAGTGGAGGAGGATCCAAGTTCTTGTTTTTATATAATTGGTATCTGTGAATCTTTATGGTAAGAGACCGAATATATATGCGGCAATAACAAAATGCAGTAATCTTTTTTTTAAAAAAAAGAAAGAAGAAGAAGCAAAATGCAGTGATACTCTTTAGAAGTTACGAGCAAGCAGCTAGGTTCTAGACCCTTTTTTTCACTCTTAATTCTGTTTTTCAATTCTAGGGAAAGAATAATTCTGTTGGTATAAACTAGAAAATCAATTAATGTTTAATTTTTTACTTTTGAAATCAAAATAAACAATATATATAAGTCATTCTCAAAGTTTTACATAGTAACTTAAGTGTAAAGGTTCGATGATTATTGTCAATGATATAGAGCGTGTTTGACAATGTGGTTGCGGGTGCTTTTCAAATAACTTTTCGTGCCAAAATACATGCCAACGATGTTTTTTTATTTTTTAAAAATCATTTTTGACATCAGCACATCAAAACGATCCAAAACGTACAAACCATATTAAATTTTAGTAAAAAAAAAAAATTTCAATTTTTTTGGGAACGCGGCCGCAGCCGCGTTCCCAAACGGTGCCATAGAATCAAAATTTTCTTAACTATATGGTTGTGAGTTATTTTTTTATTATTATTGGAAATACACATTGACATAAACACTTCTACTCAAAATAGTATCTTTTGATTACATTATATGCTAGTCACAGATTTTCAAACTCTAATTAAAATTCAAGTCTTCTTTAATTTAATTAAATAAAAAAGTTCTAACACGTTATGCACTACAAGACACGTATTCCGTTGATAATTAATTTACCGACGACATCACCGATGGAAATGCTCCGTCGGTGAATCCTTCATCGGTAATTTTTTATCCGTCGGTAAATCTGTCGGAAATAAAAAAATAAAATTATCCGCTTCATTTCGTCGGTATATCCCTCAGTAATAATATTTTTTTATTACCAACGGATTTACCGACGGAATTACCAATGGAAATTCTATCGGTAATTCCGTCGGTAATTATTTAAAAAAAATTAAAAAAAATTTCATTTTATAAAATTATAAAATAATTAAATTAACATAAATCAACACTGTATAATATATACTCAAAATGCTTGAAAAAAAAATAAGAAAATCAACTCAAACAAATTTGCAACAAATAAATAAAATAAAAAAATAAATTCAACTAAAAAAATTCATATGAAAAAAATGAAGTTGCAATTGCTAAAAATTTAAAAATCATATAAATAAATCAACTAAAAATTAATCTCATATGAAAAAACAAATCTCACAACAACAAACACTTCTATTAAAAATAGTATCTTTTGATTACATTATATGCTAGTCACAGATTTTCAAACTCTAATTAAACATCAAGTCTTCTTTAATTTAATTAAATAAAAAAGTTCTAACACCGACAGAATTTTTTCGTTGGCATAAGACATGTATTCCGTTGATAATTAATTTATCGACGACATCACCGATGGAAATGCTCCGTCGGTGAATCCTTCATCGTTAATTTTTTATCCGTCGGTAAATCTGTCGGAAATAAAAAAATAAAATTATCCGCTTCATTTTGTCGGTATATCCCTCGTTAATAATATTTTTTTATTACCAACGGATTTACCGACGGAATTACTGATGGAAATTCCATCGGTAATTCCGTCGGTAATTATTTAAAAAAATGAAAAAAAAATCATTTTATAAAATTATAAAATAATTAAATTAACATAAATCAACACTGTATAATATATACTCAAAATGCTTGAAAAAAAATAAGAAAATCAACTCAAACAAATTTGCAACAAATAAATAAAATGAAAAAATAAATTCAACTAAAAAAATTCATATGAAAAAAATGAAGTTGCAATTGCTAAAAATTTAAAAATCCTATAAATAAATCAACTAAAAATTAATCTCATATGAAAAAACAAATCTCACAACAACATTTAACAAATTATTAAGAACAAAAACAATTAAAAATAAAATAAAAAACAAATATAAAGGGTTAAAAAATCATGAAAAAAAAAGATAAATCTTACCTTAATGTAGTTGTAAGTGAAGCTAAGGAGAGAAATTTTTTTTCGTAAAGCATATTAATTAAAAAAAAACTAAGAGGATAAAAGAAGAAAGAAGAAGAAGACATACCCGAGCATGGAGAAAAAGAGAAGGAGATGAGGAGAGAAAAGAAGAGAAAGAAATAAATATTGATGTTTTTTATATATAGTGAAGAAGAAGAAGTAGAAGTAGAAGAATAAGAAGAAGTAGAAGAAATAAGTCTGTCTCTTGTGAAATAAGGGATTCAGGCTTTTTATTGGGGCGCGTTAGCGACGGATTTACCGACAAATAATTGAATATAAATATTTTTTAATTATTTTGTCGGTAATTCCGTTGATAATTTAAATTTTTAATTTCGTAAAAAGTTTTCAGAAACCGCTAACAATTACCGATGATTTTTCAGTCCGTCGGTGATTCCGTCTGTAATATTTAAATGAAAATTTTAAATCAATTGAATTTTTTCAGAAAACCGCCAAATAACACCGACGACTTTTCAATCTGTCGGTGATTTTGTCCATAAAGAACAACAATTAATAGTGCAATTGGAAAGTGAACAGTTCTGGAGCTCTCTGGAAAATACCGACGGATTTTATCTATCGGTAATTCCCTTTGTAATTGACACGATGAATAGTGTAAACAAGTTTACCAACGGATTTACCGACAGATTTTACTAACGGAATAAATTCCGTCGGTAATTCCGTTGGTAAATCCTGACACGTCATCATTTTTTTGCTTTGTTTTAATTTTTTTGTCCCTCGGTATATACCGAGGGAATATGTCCGTCGGTAAAATCCCTCAGAAATTTACCAACAGAAATATTCCCTCGGTATTTCCGTTTGTATTTATCGGTTTTCTGATAGTGATGGATCTTAATAAACTTATGTTGTAAGACTTTCATTTTTTAGGGTTATACTAAAGAATGTAATATTTATTAACCTTAATTTATCGATGAACTTAATATTTTATCTTTTAGAGTGAGTGATTCTATGACACTTCCACATTAACATCTTTTTCTTAATCTCTCTCTCTTTTGAAACCAACATCCTCCAACATAAACATTTTCTATTTTAAAAAGGATAATAAATCTCACCTTATCTCCCTCAAAACCAACTTCTTCCAACATAAACATTTTCTATTTTAAAAAGGATCATAATGTCCTCATGTTATTTTATTCGATCATATGTTATTTTTTATTATATTTATATATATGCTATGGTTTTTTTATTAATTATTTTTATTATTATAATGTTATTTTTTCTAGATTCTCCAAACATTTAAGGATTTTTTTAATCTTGTTGTTGTTACTTGTATATAAGTCTTTTGTATCACGACCATAAAATTGGTTTTCATCAGTGTATGAGTTGTAATTCCATCAGATAATAAATCATCAATGGATTTCCCAATGAAAACTTATCGTCATTGAATGTCTCGTCAAGGATTTCAAGTTCGTCAGTTGTTCATTCGATGATTTATATATTGACATAAACACTGACAAAATATTCACACAAAAAAATGGTGCCGACCATTTTCCTGTCGACCAATCCATCAATAATATTTACTGACGGATCACTGATGAACTAATTGTTAGTAATATAGTATGTATCACCAACGGATTAACCGACATAATCACTGACAATAAGGTTCTATTAGTAAATTCATCGGTCCATATATATATATATATATATATATATAAGTTAACAATTCTATGTAATTTTATGAGAAAAATGAGTGTACATTAGTAGCACAATCACTGACAAAAGTTTTATCTTCATTGCTTATTTTGTTGATATTTTAGTAATTTATTTTTCTATTAATGCATGATTATTTTGATTAAAAAAAATTTGGCATTAAACAAAATTAAACAACTAAAAGAAAGTAAAGAGAAAATTTTATATTATTTATTTTATAATAAAATCAATTACAATGTCTTTCTACATTAGAAAGAAGTTAAAGCTATAGGTGGAGGTTGAGGGGGAATGAGAGGAAAATCTCTTAGAGCTTCATAAAGGGAAGGATAATGAGTCAACAAGTGTCATAAGGCGACTTCGAGACTGGAGTATTTTAAATGTGAGCCTCCTAAGAGGTATGTTGTTGGGAAAAAAAATGTTTTCAGGTTTAATCATAACATTATGATTAAGGTTCAGAAGTAACCACCTAATATTAAGGTTACTAGGAAATTTAATAGTTTGCGAGAGTCTAAGTAAAGGACCGGTTGTGCAATGAGAAGACGCATCACCTCTAGTGCACCATACCTAAGATAAACTGCATTGTTGTTTAGTATTTCGGTCTCTTTTTCAACTTGCTCACCATTTTCTATTTCTCCTTGATCCCTCAGTAATTCTGTCTCTATGTCAACAATAACATACTCCGTACACGGCTGGATAATGTTATCTGAGATCTTACTTACCATTTGCTCATTATACATCTCCCCCTGTATTCTTCACTGTACTTTCATTAAAACCTAGCCAATATTCCCAGTCCTACTCTGCACTCATGAGCTCCCTCTGACAAGAGGAGCTAGAAGATGGGGAAGTGAAGAAATGCTCATATTCAAGAAAGGTAACATCCATGGAGGTATAGAGTCGTCTTGTAACTGGATCATAGCATCAGTATCCTTTATTATGAGCTACATACCCAAGAAATACACAACGGACATCACAAGGGTCGAGCTTGGTTCATTGATTTTTGTGTATGAACATATACGACACAACCAAATGTTCTGAGAGGAAGCATTAGAACTGACGGTAAGATCACATGTTGGCCTAGAACTTGAAGCGGGGTCTTATAGTCCAGAACTCTTGATGGCAGTCTATTCAGCAAGTATACTGCAGTCACCACTGCATCAGTCTAGAATTATTTGGGCATATTAGCAGCTTTCAAGAGAGCTCTAGTGATCTCTAAGATATGTCAGTTTTTATATTCGGCGACACCATTCTACTGTGGTGTTGGTGGACAAGATGTCTCATGATGCAGATTATGTTCTTAAAAGTATCAGTGGAATTGTTTATTATCATATTCCCCACCATTATCGGATTTCAGAATATGTAGTGTTGCAGAAAATTGTGTTTGAATCATATTATGAAATGAGCAAAATATGTCAAACACTTCATGTTTCGTTTTCATCACATACAATCAAGTCATTTGTGTACAATCATCAACAAATATGACAAACTAGCGAACTTCGAAAGAGATAGTAATCGAGCAGGGCCCCAAACAGTAGTATGAACAATCACAAATGGAGTGGCACTCTGATTTAAACTTATTGGGTACGATACACGACGACTCTTAGCTTTAATACAAGTTTCACACTGAAAATCTGCTTCATGAAATTTCATGAATAGTTCTGGAAATAAACAATGTAAATACCAAAATGAAGGGTGTTCTTACTGATTATGCCATAACCAAATCTTCCATTCCTTATTGTCAACGAGGTGTATGTTATTTGCTCTACCACAATTGAAGTTGTCTATGTAATACAACCCTTCCCTCTTAATACGACGACCAATAATCTCCTTGGTGAGAATATCTTGAAACAAGCAAAAACTAGGATATATTAGTGCACAACATTGTAATTCCTCGGTCACTTATCCTACAGATAACAACTTGTTGAACAGTGACGGAACTAGCAGGGTATGTGGTAATTAGAAAGAAGGAGAAAGTGCAACTGTTCCAGCCCTTGTCACTGGATATGTTACTCCATTAGCATTAGAAATGCATAACCGTTTTGGTTAAGTGGTGTCAAAGAAATCACAGGGATTATATGTCATGTGGTTTGTTGCCGTAGAGTCAATGATCCAGCCATCATGATCATGACTTATCTTTTGAGAGCAAAAAAACATAACCTTGATTACCTGGGTCATTCTGATCAGTCTGTTCTCCAGCCGAGATAGGAGATTTTTGTGTAGGTACAAGTGATAGTGGAGGTTCCATGCTCATAAGGGTTGTACGACCAGGATGTTCACTACGCCTGGCTTCTGGTTTTTTCTTTGCCTTGAGTTCGTGACACCAATCTGGATAACCATGTATTTTGAAACATGTGTCTTTGGTGTGTTTTTTATTTCCACAATGTGTGCAACTTGCCCCTTCCCCTTGTGATTTTGTAACTGGCCTTCCATTTGCTGGCATTAGAAAGGATAAACGATGCTGAGGTTTCTATCCTCCCCTTAACAACATAACACCTCTAGATATGACTTCTTTATTTTTCAGCATCACAGATTGTCTTAGATCTTCTCTGCTGACTTGCGCATAGGCTTGTTCTACTATTGGAAATGGCTGCATCTAGAACAGATCTACTCTGATATTGTCAAGTTCATCAAACCCGTCTAAAAATATATAAACTCTATCCTCTTGTAAAAATGAGTTATATTTCTATACGTCAGTTTTGCACTCCATAGGATTTGGACGGCGGAAATCAATTTATCTCCATAATCTTTGCAGATTGTTGTAATACGTTTCAATAAATCCTCCTCCTTGTTTCAGCCTGATAAATCTCTTTTTGAGTTCATATACTTGTGATATATCAGTGCCATCAAAGTAGGTTGTTGCAATATTATCCCAAACAGCTTTAGCTGTTGAAAATATGATGAAGTTGCTTACAAGCTTTGGGTTCATATAGTTGATCAGCCATCTCTTCACCATTACATTTTCAGTTCTCAACTTCCTGAACGTTGGATTTGTTTGCAAAGGTTGTGGAAGGTCTCCATTTATGTATCCCAACTTGTCTTTTCCTAAGATATACATCTCAACAATTTGGGACCATAATGCATTATTGTTGTCATCTAACTTGATTCCAATCGGTGTAGCAAGTTCATAACTGGCAAGTTGTGTCATTCGTACTGTCAGATTTGCAAAAATTGATTTCTCCCCATCAAAAGTTTTCACCCTAGCAGAAGGGGTTTCCATTCTTTTTCAGAGAAATTCTATGGCCCTAGAATCTCTGCTCTGATACCATGTTGAACAAAGAAAGAATATTTATTGATTTTTATTTCAGTATAAATTGAAAAGTAGAGGAGGCTCTTATATATAGCCTATACAGAGACTAATTAGGAAAAGACACATTACATAGTCTAGGAAATAATCTTAGATGATTTACAATCAAATAAGGCTAATTAGGAAACTAAATATTCTATGATTTCTATTCTGTGATTTCCATACTTATTCTTCACGTTAACAGTTTACAGCTTCCCCCGTATCAAGAGATATTAACAAATCTATAATAATGTATATTGTTGCCCTCCTGCTATAAAGTTGACAATTTAGAAATTTAGAAACCCACAAATAATTACAACATTAATATAAGAATATAATAGAAAATCAATTGTCTTCTCTTAATCGTTTATCATTGTTGTAACTCATTTTTAGGTCCCCGCATAAAAAAGGAGAAAATACAAAAAAAAAGAGCATGAAACAGTGTCATTTTGAACGGCACTGTGCTTCTTCTTCCCCTACACATGTAGAGGCAGGGGAAGAAGAAGTTTCTCTCCCCTGCGACGTACCCTCTCTCTCATCCCCCTGACTTGTCCCCTCACTAACACCACCCATAAGGCATCATTACTCTCACTCCCGCTGGCTATAAATACTGAGAGGTTTAGAGAGAAAAGGGAAGGGGGTAGAGGAGGAGAATTTTTTTGGAGAAAAGAGGGAAGCAAGCTGCAGAAACGCGCAAAAAAAAAGGAAATAGAGAGGGGAGCTGAATAAAAAAAATAGACACGGGGAAACAGAGATAAGAAACAAAACGAAACAGAGGAGAAAGAGAAAAATATAAGAGAGGAGAGGAAGACCACTACAGCAAACACCATCAACTCCGCCATTGTTGTTCCTCCCTATCGCCACTACTGTAACACCGTGAAGAAGAAGGAAAACAGCAGTACTGGTTGTCACAACCACTGTGCGGCGACTCCGCCATTGTTGTTCCTCCCCATCGCCACCAAAGCAACTCCATCTTGAGCCATTGTCAAAAAGAAAAAAAAAGGAAGAAGAAACAGAGAAGTAGGAGACAGAAACGAGGAAAAGAAGAAACACAAAAAAAAACACAGAACAGAGAAAGGGCAGAACCGCCGTCTGGCATCGCCATCCACTGCGAGCACACCGTCTGACCGCCGCCGTTAGCCTCCACCACCACCACCAACAACACTGCCTCTCCACTCCAGGTAACCTCCTTACCCCCGTTGCCCATAGTTTATTTGTTCTTTCCTTTCTTTCATTTGCATGCAGAACATGACTCACGTTCTGCAACAAATAATTAAGTAGTTATTGTGCTGAGCACAGTAACTATCGAGTTACATTTAGCTAGTTATTGTGCTCAGCACAATAACCAATCATTTAATTGTTGGGCTGGAACATCAGCCCAACCCACGTGGTTGGGCTGAGTGCAGCCTTGTAGCTGGGCCAATACAGGCCCAGCTCACATAAATGGATCGGGTTCGGCCCAATTCCATTTTTATAAAAAATATATATTTTTGAAGAAATTGTGATTTTCCAGTGTATTTTTCTACGCCATTTTGATTAATATCGGTTTGCATTTTTATATTGTAAAGATATAAATCTGGTAAAATACCCGGGTTTTTTCAAAAAAATATATTTTTGTTTTCATGCATACGACCTAGTCTCTCAAAACTAAAAAAATAAAAATCATCTTGTATTTTCCTACAACAAAGAAAACTTCAAAAAAATATATATATTAGCATGCATTTTGGCTTTAATAACCAGTTTATTAAAGTCACGAGAACTTGGCCAATATTTCAAAAAAAATATTTTGTTTTGTTTTAATGTCTAGAATTACGAATTTATACGTAAAATTTATTCACGATATTAAAAAGATAGTTTTTTTATAGACATTAGAACGGTTAGGTTTTACCCTATGAGATAAGAACCTCCTTATTGAGGAGAGCTTTTCTTGAACCATAGACGGACCAACAATTAAAAAACATGACAAGACCTTAGATTTTTATCAGACAATAAAACGATGTAGCTTACCTTAGGTAGGGTGTATTTGGGGTGCTAATACCTTCCCTTTACGCAATCAGTCTCCGTACCTGATCTCTAAGACCAGTTAGGTTTCCTAGTAACCAAAAACTAGGTGGCGACTCCCATTCTATTTTTTCACTGATAAGAGACAAGAATTCCTTGTCTCCCCATATTTGCCAGAATAGGTAGACATACCACACATGAGATGGTGGTGGGCGATCGCCGCAACGCCACACATATGCAACATAATGACGACTCCACTGGGGATCTTGTGGACTAAGCATTGTTTTGTCTGATTTTTGTCTTTGGTTTTGTGCGTGTTATTGTTAAGATGGATTTCCTTTAGTTATTTGCTCATATGCTTTAAATTTATACATATTTTTTCATGCATTATATAATTTTTCATGCATCATTCTCTTTTATGTGAGAGTTTATACCGAAAAACATTAGGTTAAGTGGGGGACTAACAGCTTACCTTACGACTTTTAGCCGAGGTTTAAATTTGTGTAAACCCCAATTCTTCGCTGAGTGCTTAGACTAGTAATGATTAGTCCATACGCCATCTCATTACCTATTGAGCCCCCATATTGCCTTTACAAGGGCGATCACTAGGACAGTAAAAGGCCCTTTTTAGAGCCTGAGTAGTCAACCTACCTTTTATCTCACATAAAAGAACTAGAACTTGCCTTTAGGGTGTATGCTCCCTGCTTCTTTTTTTGCATCAAAACAAACCCTTCTCATATGTTAAGACTTGTGGGTGACACAATGGCCGTCACTCAGGAAATTTTCATTGTAGAGTTTAGACAAGAATCAAGATTCTTGTTTCATCATACAAAAGTTACGACCATATGTTAGCCCTTGAAGGAAAACTTTATCATATAGAACACTCATATGTTTAAACATACATACTCGTCAATTTGGAATAAAGGTCCCCCCAATTCTGTTTCCCACCCTAGAATCAAGAGTTGTCGACATCCGCTAGTGTTAAAAAGGATTCACTCAAGCCTCCAATCAAGAAACATAGCTTGTGGTAATAGGGTTCTATGCTCTACCATGGACTCAACTAGTGACTTGTGCCGAGATGCCATCTATGAAGTGCTGACACGCTCATCAATGGAGACTGTGGGGAAATGTAGGCTTTTGTCTAAGGAGTACAATAAGTTGACCTACGAATCCCTTTTCACAAAGCTACATAGCTAAAGAACCAACATTGTCTCTGGTTTCCTTATCCAAAGCATGATTAGGAATGAATATCAGTTTTCCTTTGTTTCAACTAACGGTTTGAATGCTCATACACAAATACCCTTTAATTTTCTTCCAAAGCGCATGGAGATTGTGTCATCAACAAATCAAGGAATTCTACTTTATAGCGTATATAATAAATCATGTTATTATGTAGGCGACCTTTCTATCCAACAATGGCAAAAGATCCCAAATCCAAAGACATGATATGATACAATAGAATCTGGCCTAATGATTGAAAGGTCAAAGCCTTTACAATACAAGATTATGAGTCTAAAGCCCAAGTTTCGCTCACATAAAGAATTCTATATGTACCATTGCATTAGAGTCGAGTTGTTTGAATCAGTAACTTGAAAATGGAAGTTGTTAGATGAAGTGAAGTTGCCTCATGAAGAATCTCTTCATCGCATGACAAAAGTATCTGTAAATGGTTCACTTAATTGGCTCACTTGGAAGAGAAATGTCTTTGTATTTGATGTAAAAATGGAGAGTCATTGTTTATTCTCACTTCCCCTGCCAGCCTTTGAGGGCAATGATAACAAAGATGTCAAATTTACTGAATACAAAGGAAAGCTCACCATGACTTGCATCGATAGGGAGAGAAATTTCATGAAAGTATGGATCATGACAGAAAACAATGGAGCAAAAGGCATTTGATAAACATAGGGGTTTTAACAAGGAAAAAAACCCACATAAGTCTTTTGGCCTTCTACAATGTTGATGTTGTGCTGATGGGAGAATATTTTCCTGATATGATATTCTTCGACTTTAAGACTGGGCATATTGATATGCTATGATTAGGGAAGGGTCTGCTCCATGGATGATACCCATTTCAGCTCACCTTTGCCACTAAGGAAATAAGCACAGTTAGTTCATTGCTCCAAGGCATGATTCTCTAGATGGAATAATCCAGATGAGATGTGAAGAATTGCAAGAAATTCAAAGATGAAGTCAGAAGGTTGGTGAGCAGGACATGGGCAGATTTTGTGAAGAATGATATCAACGATCATATCGTCAATAAGCCATCACCAATGAATGATAACAAGACATGGATAATCGATGAAGAAGTTGTTTAGAAATGACATGTTGTCAATTGTGTTGCCCATCCTTTTGTTTTGGGATCACATCTCACTTTTTAATGGATTATGCTTTATTCTTAGTCTTATTATTGTCTTGAAATAAAGAGATGTTTCGTTCAAATTTTATTTTGGCAAAATATATTGATTGAACTCCAACACGTAAAATTAAAAATGTTTTGATTCCAGAAAAGACTTGATGTTCGTTATAATGGCAAGAGATGACCGAACTAATCTTGAGCTCACATACCAAAAAATTGAACCACACATCGTATAGCTAAGTTTTAGTAGTATGCCTAATGACACGTAGTGGATTCACCAGTTATGGATTCACGAATCATGACTCTTTGCAAATCCAAATCATTACACCGGATGAGGTTAAAATTTATCAGTTTTAACCGACCTTGCTTGAAATGAAAAAAGTCATCTTTGTTATCCCTTCACTTTCTAAAGATTATATCCCTTGTGGTCCCCATCTGAGCCTAAACATTTTGAAGAAACTAATAGAATCATTAAAAAAGAGAAGGATAAGAACAAAAGCCTAACATTTGAGATAGGGCTAAAAGAAAAAAAGAGACATCGACTGGGGGGGTAAAAAATACCGATGTTGGTTTTTCTTTATTATCTAGACAAAGTAGTGAAGATGGGTGTTGGAATTAATCATGTCACAATTATTAGACACATCAAAGGCTGAAAGTCAAAAACCAAAAAGCTAAGCTTCAA
Source organism: Populus nigra (assembly GCF_951802175.1). Classification (NCBI taxonomy): domain Eukaryota; kingdom Viridiplantae; phylum Streptophyta; class Magnoliopsida; order Malpighiales; family Salicaceae; genus Populus; species Populus nigra. The sequence continues at coordinate 4,252,798 of NC_084869.1, forward strand.
ACATGACTTTTGAGGTCCGTGATAAAGCCTCTAGTGTCTTCAAATTGATCAAGATTGGTCATTCATCAAAAAAATAAATTATGAACCATGTTAAGAGAATTTTGATTTTATCCTTAACATGACTTTATGTCATTCCTCTGCAACGACAACAAGAGAAAGAGAGTTGATGGATAATTGATGTTGATCCTAGTTCTTTGAAACCTTCAAACACATTTTGCGCCGATGAAATCCCTTTCTTTCATAGCCTTGAACCATAGCCTACATTACGCGCTTTGAAAAGCCCTTTTTGATCAAGTAAGCAATTTGAACCGATAAATGACGCTCTCAAAGCTTGAAGAGCCTTTTCATAAGAGTCATAACTTCATGAATTAAGCTATTGATTATTGTGCATGCTGATAAAATAAGAGCTAAAAAAGAAACAACCTCTCTTGATAAAGCCTGATATTGGACTTGGGCATCTTATTTTTGAAATTCACACAAAGGTTACCTCATCACAGACCATCAAAGATATACCTAAAATAAGACTTTAAAATGGATAAAAAAAATGGGAAAAGCCATATTAATCCTACATTGGGTCAATTTCTGTTTTCAAAATACATGACATTTAAGAAACTGTGTATTTTGAATAACATGTGTTGGATCTTTGATCAAAAAGCTTACTTTAAAAAAAAAGACATAATAATGGAAGAAAGGGTGGTTGGTTCAATTTCTAGTGCTAGCAACATGCATGGAGTTGGAAATGAGAACAGTAATCCTTACAGAAATATGATTATGGATGCATTGAGAATGAATCAAGGTAATGTTAGTCAATGTCCAATAATAGAAGAAGAACCTAATAAAGATGCAACAAGGTTTTTTTTATCTATAGAAAGTTCTGACAAACCATTATGGGATGGTTACACGAACCACAATAAATTATCGACCGTAGCACAGGTGTTCACCATCAAGTCAAATAATGGGTTGAGTGAGGCTGGTTATGACAAAATTATCGAATGGTCGGTCATACTCACGGTTTATAACTTGTCACTAAGGATATGTATGAGGCCGGAGTTCATATTTTTATCCACTATCATACCCAGTCTAAGCAGCCCTGGCCGGAATATAGATGTTTGTCTTTGACCGTTGATTGATGAGTTGATGCAATTATGGTCCTCCAAAGCTTTTACTTACGATATATCGAGGAAACATAATTTTATTATAAAGGCGGCTTTGAAGTGGACTGTCAATGATTTTCCAGCTTACGGAATGGTTTCTGGTTGGAGCATGTATGGAAAACTAGCATATCCATACTGCATGGAAAACAACAAGGCATTCATGTTAACAAATGGAGGTAAAGCTTTTTTTTTACTATCACAATCGTTTCTTACCACTGAATTACAGGTACAGAAAGAACAGAAAGGATTCTTTGTTGGCAAAGTTGAAAAGGATGTTGCACCCCCACATCTTTCTAGTGAAGAATTGCATGATGTTGTATCAGAGTATGGTGACATTGTGTTTGGTTTACAATCAGGTAAACAGAGGTTTCCTGGTTTTGGTTTGACCCATAATTGGGTAAAACGAAGTATCTTTTGGGAGCTTCCTTATTGAAAGACCAATCTCCTACGTCATAACCTTGACGTCATGCACATAGAAAAGAACGTGTTTGAGAACATTTTCAATACCATCATAGATGTGAAGGGGAAGACAAAAGACAACATCAAGGCTAGATTAGATATAGCTTTGTTTTGTAACCGTAAAAATATGGAGTTAGTTTGTGATGGGTCACAGGTCGCAAAACCAAGAGCAAGCTTCGTGTTAGAGAAAAATGCACAACTACTAGTCTACAAATGGCTTAAGAGTCTGTATTTTCCCGATGGACATGCGTCGAACATATCACGGTTGGTTAATATGGAGGAATGTAGATTGTATGGAATGAAGAGTAATGGCTGCCACGTGTTTGTGCAAACACTCATTCCATTAACTTATCATGATTTGTTGCCAAAAGAGATATGTGATGCACTCACGGAGATCAGTCATTTCTTTAGAGATATATGCTCCAACAAGTTGAATGTTGATCACATTAAGAGCCTTGGAACAAATATCATTGAGACATTATGCAAACTTGAGATGATATTCCCTCCATCATTTTTTGATTCAATGGAGCATCTCCCCATACATTTACCATTTGAGGAAAAAATTTGAGGACCGGTCTAGTATAGATGGATGTATCCATTTGAACGGTTAGATATTGTATTGCAATGTATGGGGAAGATATTTGTCTGAAATAGAGTTTAGACAAGCACACAATTATGTTCTATTTAACTATGATGAGTTAAGACCTTTTATTCAGTAAATATATGTACTACTAATTAAACTTTGTTAAGAATATACTATTTATATATTGTAATATCATAAACTCATATAATTTGGAACAACCTTGTAGGCAATATCGACATTATTTACTGTCCAATAACTCACAGCAAACCGAATCCCAAATCTTTCAATTACAAGATAAATAATTTGCCACGTGATTCAGAACACATGTAAGTACTATCACAAACTCATTATCTTTTGTAAAGTTACTGAATGTCATTACAAAATTCTCATTCATTGTTCATTGTTGTACATGATTTACAAGGTTTATTAAATGGGAATGAGTGTTGCTATTTCATTGTCTTCACTAAGCTTAGGTCTTGAAAGAAAAGTTAAGTTCTACAACGGGTATTTTGTCAATGGATATGTGTTTCATACAGAAGAATACGGGCATGGAAGAAAAACATATACAATAGTGTTTGTGTAAAGGGATCGACTTGTAGTGAGTTTAAAGTTGACTATTATGGTAAATTAAAAGAGATCGTCGAATTGCAATATCATAGCGAGCAGAATAGAGTGTTTTTATTCAAATATTATTGGTATGACACCACTGATAGAGGAATTAGAGTAGATTCTCATTATGGTCTGGTTGAAATCAACTCAAAAGCTAGACTTCACAATGTAAACGATGTCTTTGTTTCCGCAAAACAATGTCAACAAGTTTATTACACATACACCCCTTCCTTTAGAAAGGATCGATCAAGAGTTGATTTGCTATCCGTTTTAAAAACAAAACCCCGGGGTCTTGTCAAGGTTGTTCAGGATGAGAACGAAGACACAAGTGTGCGAGATGAAGTCTTTCAAGTTAGTGAGTTGGTTGAACCATATCGAGTTGCTCCTTCGACTGACTTGGAAGAAAATTCAAATTTTCATGTTTTCGATGATAGTCTTGTTGATGTTGACGCAGAGAAGTTGAATGTTGTTTTGAGCTCTAGCGGACAAGCAAATGTCAATGAAGATGATGATTATAATGATATCCATATTGAAGATTGTGATGGAGCTGATGATTATTCAATTGACGACGACGAAGAAGAAAATTTTGACTAATTATCAGAATCAAGAAAGGAAAGTGTAAAGCATTTTTTTATAATGTAATAAATATTATGGATGATATTTGTAACATGAAATATTTATTTTATAACTGTTAACTGTTGTTATTGTTTTGTGCGATGGAAAGTTTGTAATTTAAGTATTTGCAGGAAGGTAAATAGGCAATACAAGCATAATCTTTCATGCATAGTGCACGATCACCAATGTCTATACTGACGGATTACACGTCCGTCGGCATTTCATAGAGAGTTGCATAAATATTTACTGGAAATGCCAACATCATTGACGTCTATACTGACGGATACAATCCGTTGGCATTTCACAGAGAGTTGCAAAAATATTTACTGGAAATGCCACTATCACCGATGTAGATACCGACAGATACAACCCGTCGGCATTTCATAGAGAGTTGCAAAAATGTTTACTGCAAATGCCACTATCATCGACGTTGATACAGACGAATCTAGTCTGTCGGCATTAGTCGTCAGTCCATAAGTACTGACAGAATCACCGACGGGCGATGTGAATTCCAAAAGGCGGATATTAATGTATCTCTAAGCGCGTGCACTTACCGACAAAATCACCGACAGACTGTGCAAATTCCGAAGAGCGGGTATTAATGCATCTCTGACCGCGTGCACGTAACGATAGATTTACCGATGGACTGGGAAAAATATGGAGAGTTATTAAAAAAAATTGGTGCGAAATTCAAAATTTAACAACTTATTTTTGAAACACCACCAACAGAAAAATTAAAATTAATATTATTTAAATGTTCGTCGGTGAGTCCGTCAGGAAAACTGCGCTATAAATCCTTGCGACCGCCCCTTCAGTTCATTTTTCCTCTGCTTCATTTCACAACTCTTGTTCTTCTTTTTTTCCCTCTCATTTGCTTCAAATCTCTTGTTTTTTTCTTGTAATCTCTAGTTATATCTTCAACAAATTAAAAGGTATGTATTTCCATTTAATATGCTTAATGATTTTATTTTTTATATATTTTCTTTGTTTTAGTTATTGTTATTTTTGTTGTGTTTTTTGTTTTGATGTATTTTTATAATGTAAATAAAGTCTTGAAATAAACATATTATTAAGGTAAGCATTTTTCATTCCTAAAATCTATAGTTTTTTTTTTCTTTTTGTAATTTGTTGAATATATTTTATTGTTTGTGTTGCCATAACAATTTAATACTTTGTTGAATTTTAATTGTCATTGTTGAATTTACCTTGTAATTAGTAATTGAATATATAGGAATAAATTTAATTATTTTATCTTAATTTTACTCTATTATTGTATGATATGTGTTTAATTATTTCCATTAATTTTAATTGTTATTTGTATAGATGTTAGGTTATATATAAGATTTTTGAATGGGGTTAATTAGTTGTGGCTAATGTCAATATTTGCAGGTTTGAAAACTTTGGGTAGTCTTTAGTATAGGGGAGGTGTTGCTGAATTTTTTTTTTAATAATCGAATTTAATTATGTAATTATTAGTATAAAATTATGTAGATGCATAAAAAAAATCAGCAACTCATCACTCACATATGATCGCAGCTAGTTCTTCTAGTAGTGAGGATGACATGTCCTTAGGTGCCGATCAAGAAGAGGTACCTTTGCCAAGTCACGATGATGTCTCTTAATTTAATTTAATTTAATTTAATTTAATTTAATTTATTTTCAGGTTCACAAATATTGAGGCCGCCCGAGTAATATCATCGGTTTTAAAATCGTCAATGGAGATTCTATTATTTCAATGGAGTCAAGTTTCCAAACATCCTGAATGGAGACCTTATATCAATGCATGGTTTGACAAATTTGAGGTTGGTGTTAATTTCTAATTTCCAACTTATAATTGTAAATAAATTATTATTATAATTGTAAATAAATTATTATTATTATTATTATTATTATTATTTTAAATAAATTATTTATACACAGTAGAAATTCGACTGGGACAGTGCATTTGACAATGTTGTGAGGAGGGTGTGGGAAAATCATGTGGCAACTAGGTAACATCGAAAACAATATGATATTTTTTTTTAAAAAAAATTATGTTTTAAAATCTAATTTGTCACTATGGAAGTAGGTTGTGTGATTTTTGGTATGAAGCACAAAAAAAGACAAAAAAAAACGAGAGATAACGGTCCTTAAGGCTGGAACAACATGGTAGGTTGGAGGGATTTTAAATCGCTATACATCCTAGGAGATATATGGTCACAATATATTGAGCACGTGACGTCTGAGTGGTTCACATGATGCTCACAGTCCAGTACTAGCAACCGGAACCGGCAAAGTCACGGTTCGGTGACAACGCACACTGGCAGCTCCATTCTGTTTGCTGCACATGCGAACAAATGGTAAGATTAATTTAAATGAAATATATTGTTAATTAATTTTTTGTTACTTAATTTTTTTTTTCTTATAGGCTACATCTCTTGGACGTGAGCCGAGCCCAATAAAACTGTTTGTAGAGACGCATGTGCGTAGTGAAGACCACCAAAAGGGCGCTCAACACTTCGTGGTATATTCGTTCAACCATTTTATTTTGTAAGTTATTATTTTTCTTGAATTGAATATGATGATTTCTTTTTTCATTTTCAGGAGACTTGTAATAGCCAGTTGAGGGGGAGATATGGGGATGATCCTTCGACCCATCCGGATTTCGGTCCAGATTTGTGGATGGAGGTAGGATCATCCGGTGGAAAGCTAAAATTTGCCGACGAAGTCTGAATCTCATACCGACAGATTCGGTCCGTCGGTAAAACTATGAAATCTCGTAATGAATCCTTATCACAAAAATCATAATACTCGACAAATCAAACTTGATGGAAAACAAAAATTTATGGATTAGAAAAAAAATTAAAGGAAAAAGAAAGGGTTAGGTTGAATCAATATTATTCAATATTTTGATTATAACTAAAGTTATAGAACTCAGTTTTATGCATGGTTACCTTGTCTAGAAAGCTAAAACATAAATCTACAACTTTTATGGAGATTATTAAACCCATTTTTGACATATACATGCCTAAATTCACAAATTACATTAGCATGAAAAATTATCCTACTGATTTCGGTTTAAACCCTTTTTCGATTTTTATCTCATATCTAGTGTTTTGTCATTCTAATTCAAGAAAAGGTAGTTACATTCAAATGTAACATCAATGTATATAACTTTTAAGAATAAAATTATATCAAATTCTATGTCTTAAGATCCTAATTGTAGTGGAGAAACCGAGAGACAAACTGCTCGGTTTTTTATTTCTAAGTTTAACAAGTATCTACTTGATTTCCATGTGTTTTTCCATCATTTTCAGCAACCATAACATATAACACCTTCATATATCATCATTTAACATAATTTTAAACCATTAACCTAATCAAATTTATTCTCTAAAATGAAAACTCTATCTACTAACCTTTTTTTCATTCATCACATATACAAAATATCATCTTTCCATAATCAAAACACAATTTTATATTCAACTTCATAAACCATAAATCTCTACCAAATACTCTAGCAACTCAACCATTCAAGAAAAAACACAAAACATTTTAAAACAACTTAATAAGAGAATTCATTACCTCCTGAAAACAAGAAATTAAAGGAGAAATCCCAAGATGAATCAAGTTTCTTCCACCCTCCTTTTCTCCTCTTTCGCTGCCCTTATCAAGGTTGAATATCTTGGAATTTTTCTTTTTTCATATGTAAATCCCCTCTATCACCCTTTAATTCCCTGATCTAATTTTTTTTTGTGCTTTTAGTGTGATTTTTTGTAATATTTTTAGCTCATTCTCTCTTTTCTTATTTCTCCTCCTATGGCCAACCAACTCTAGGAGTTTCTAGAGAATTCTTCTCTATTTATAACTATAATTTTTCTTATTTTTATCTTGCCTAACCCCTCTTACTTTTTTTATTTGCACATTAGGCCCTCATGTTTTTTTAATTTATATACTAACCCCTTATATTTCTCCTATTTTTACATTGACCCACCATTTATTTTATTTATACATTGACCCTATATTTCTTTTATTTATACATTCGTCGCATAAACTTCTTTGTTTTTTTAGCATCCCTTTTACTAAAACTTCCCTTTGATTCAATTAATTTGATCAATTTAACCATTCTACTCATCAATTACATTGTTAATATTTAATAACTCCGAAACTTTTCATTGGAGAGTTTACACAAAAAATTCTAACAAAAAATCTATTTCATTTTGATTGAAAATAATTTCTTTAACAATATTTATCACTTTAATTTATACACATATATAAAATTTAAATAATCAAGAGTCAAATCATGAAATAGTGACAAGAGAGGAAATGCATAGCTTCTAGATGTCTGCGTGAAATTAAGATCCTTGGCAAATGCCGGCCTTCTTAACCTGGCTTATATGGAGAAGGATTGGTTAACTTCAACCCAGTTTTAACCCGTACGGGAAAGGTTCCGTCCATAAAAAATCATAAATCTAGCAAAGAGAAAAAAAGAGAAAAAAGTCCAAGCGTGGGCTGCCCCCTACCTGTCGTGTACTATAGTCGTAACCGCGCTACGCTCCAAATTAACATTATTTTTTCAGTAAAGTATTTAGATGTTCGATTTTTTTAAGAAATAATGTAATTCTATATGTCTACGTTAAAAAACAACTCTTTTTCTTTATAATAATAGACAACTAGCAAGAAAGTTTACGAACAGACATACATACAAACAAATGAACTGAAAAGAGCAAGTATACAAGCACATAAAGATAAAAATAGAAGAGCCAAAAAGAACCTCTAAGCAAAAGGATGCAAGAAGGGGGATGAAATCAAGGCTTGTTAGTCCAACTCAGCAAGCCTTCAGAACCTCTAAGCAAATCTGAGCCCGAGTAAGAAAAAATCCTTTCTGGAGATTTTAACCAAAGAGAAAGATGATGAAATATCAGTTCAGAAACCGAGTTCCAATCCGGCATAACATCTTCAAAGATTGCTGGATTTCTTGCCAACCAAAATGCCCCACATGATAGTACCATGAGCCAAAGAGAAAAGAGCTTTACGTTGGAACGTGCCATAAGGACGCTCCACTGTGTCATAAGAGATTCTAAAGAACTAGGCATACGCCATTGCAAACCTATCCAAACCAGAAATTTGGTTCGTAACTTCCAGACTTCATGACAGTGAAGAAATAGATGCTCAATAGTTTTCCTAGCTATCAGAACTACAAAAAAGACATCCTACTATCAATGTCAATTAAGTTTCTTCTCACAAGGAAATCTCTAGTAGTGCATAGTCTACCATGAAGAGCCATAACCATGTGAAAACTTCTATTTTTGGAGGGACTATATCTTTCTAAAGAAGATGAGAGAAAGAGGACACACCTGGATAAGCAATTCTGTCAATGAGGGTGTTACAAGATTTGACTATGTATTTGCCCGTTTTCTCAATTTCCCAAAGTTTAGAGTCTTCTTGGTGTTGTTTCAAAGAGACTCTATTCAGCATTGTGATAAGAAGATTCAGATGATCCTGTTCTTGAGTTCCCAGATGCCTTTTCCAGGTTAAATTCCAAGACAACAAGTCATGATTAATTCCAAGACCCCATCTCAAGAAAGCATTTTTTTTTCTAATGTTACGTTAAAAATACTTCATTCATGAAAGCGTGGTAAACATTAAAAGCAAGTCTTGATTAGCAAAACCATGACTTCAAATAAGTCAAGCTATTAGCTGGTATTATCTGTTGGAATTAATTTTGAACTTTTTATTTAAAGGGTTTTTTAATATTTCTAGGTATTTTCTAAATATATGCATAAGGATGTATTTATTTTTTAAATCCCTTAAATTATCCTAAATTAATATAAATATATATTTGAAGTATTGTAAGTCCAAATCCAAGACTATAAGGATTTTCTCTTTTAAAAAAATAATATAATATAAATGAGATTTATTTTTTATAAAGTTTCTCATGTTTTTATTTTTACTTTTTCTCTTTCAAATATTTCTAACATTATTGACATAAAAAGGAAGCATTTAAAAAAAAAAAAAAAGGAAAGAAGCAAAACATAAAGGAGTTTTGCCTACAGCTGCTAAACAAAGCCAAAAAACCAACAACTCGAATTTGAAGACTGCATGGTTGCTAACTAGTCTCCTGTAAGAGAAATATTTAAGTATAAAAGAAAGCCAATCTGCTAAACAGATAAGAAACAGAGATGAGAAGTATTAATGGAACGTTGAGAGTTGCTACTGAAATCGCATCTGCTGAGAATCTGCCGAGACATATATAAGTATTTAAGTATCATCCTTGAAGACATACACATTTTCTTAAAAACACACGGTAACTTATAATTTACTCAGAAGATAAAGATCTTTCTTACAAGCGTCATTAACTTAAGAGGTACATATAGTAAATAAAATTACAGAATACAAACCCCGCAGGTATAAATAAATGTTCAAGGTCTTATGATTAAAGGACGACGAAAAAAACATGGGATGCTCCTGCCTTGTAGCTCTATACAGGAACAGGTCCAAACGGCAAGTACAGAAGTGGAAACATGCTCTGCGTTTGGTTTGGTTCTTTGGAATTGACTTCTGGAGGACTCATCTTTCCTTTCGATTTCCTACTGACCCATCTATCTGCAAATTAAAATCATCCATTAATTAGGAGAATGCATGTGACTCAATATGATAATAATAATAATTCATTCCTGGTCAAAACAAGAAAGGAAAGAAATAATTTAAAATGTCATTATAGATGTTAACTGCCGTGGCATATCCTTAAAAGAGCTGCATAAAACATTTGCTTTGTTGAATCTTTTTTTTCCCTGATAGATCAGAGATGAATGGTTTTATCGCCAGAAAGGAGCAATTACTTCCAGATTTATAAGCTGGGGATATGTGCAAAAATAGCAAAAACATCTGTAAATAGCAAGTGACGAGCATATGGTGACTTGAGAGCCCTGAGGAGCCACATGCAGTAACATTGGGTTCTCGAAACACTAACCTGCATAGACCAAATATTTCTGTATGAAGAATGCAAATGCACAGAGGACTAGTACCATGAAATAGTGATAAGAGAGGAAATACATAGCTTCCAGATTTCTGCGTGAAAGTAAGATGCTTGGCAAATGCCGGCCTTCTTAACGTGGCTTATATGGAGAAGGGCTGGTTAACTTCACCCCAGTTTTAACCCGTACGGGAAAGGTTCCGTCCACAAAAAATCATAAATCTAGCGAAGAGAAAAAAAAGTCCAAGTGGGGACTCCCCGTGCCTGTTGTGATTCAGTTATATAGTGACCGCAATCTCATATTAACTTGACTAGTGTAAGGCAAACGAGTGTTTTTTTAGGAAAAAAAATCCAATCAATCGAGTTATAATTCTCATCGACTAAATAAACTAGTTTTATTTGATATATATATATATATATATATATATATATATATATATATATATATATATATATATATATATATATATATATATGATATGAGTCATCACAAAAAACATAGAAAAAAAAACTTTATTCAATAATAATAAGATGATATTTTTTATTTTTTAACTAATTAAATATGAAATGACAAAAAAAACACTAGTGCGAGTCAATAGAGCCATCATGGTAGATATATAATCTGAAAATTAAAAGATTAATTAATCTGGATTAACTTGATAAATTTACGTCCTAGATTATGAGATCGGTATAATTTGATAGAAAAAAAATTAAAAATAACCACAAAACTATTTTTTTAAAAAATAAAACAATGTTGAATAATGATATCAAAAAAAAAAATATCAATTCCTATTAATTTTCAAACCTGTCATCCGGGTCATCAGATCGAAAAAACTATACATAAAATAAAAATAAAAAACTATATCCATAGAAAATAAAATGTTGAAGGGTCATTTAAAAAAAAGACAAAAAATAAGTACTGATTGCAGCACTAAAAATGTTTTGTAATATGTGTCTTTTAATTTATTGGTGACAATTTAACAAATATAGAATGATATTTTGAAATCTTCATTTTAGTTTAATATTTCATTGATTTTTAATAAAGATACTCTTAAGCAAAAAAAAAAAACCTTTAGCAAATGATTCTAACCTTATTTTGAATACAATAACTCTTTAATTTGGATGACCAAACCCATGTGCAAACGTAATAAAAAAATCAACTTTTTATTAGTAATTATTATATTTATTTATTTTCATATTACAAACCTTTATTTTTTTCATTATTGTGATATTATTTAATTGGTCTAAAAATAATACATAATTATTATAATAATTATAGTTTAATTATTAAATAATAATTATAATTAGTAAATAATAATTATACAATAAAGCATGCAATCCTTTATTTGATTAAACCAATAAAGTAAGAATCAATAACAAACATAATTTTTTTTTTTGCTTGCTAGAGATATGATATGCAGTTATTTATTGCAATCACAATACTTGAAGTATGACAAATGCAACAACAAAAGCTAAAGGAAACTTGAAATCTAAGGATTCGGATCTAAATTTTATTAATTTTCAATGTTAAAGTCTTGTATTGGTAGTTGTAAAAATCAATTAAAGTGTACAAAAATAACCCGATATTTGTTAGATAATTGAGGGTTGCCACTTAATATTTACTTTCTAGAAAAAAAAACTATATTTAAGAGCACTAAGACATATATGAACACGTTAATGAAATAAACTTCGTGTTTATATAAATATTTATTCCATTTATTTATTGAGATTTATCATAAAATAATTATAAAATTTATAAAGATTAAGTGTTTTTTTAGAGTTATATCTTTAATAAGTTATATATCCAACACATGAAGAAACTTGAAATAAATATTATTCAGATAATTTATAAACTTGAGATGATATTACTTTTATTATTTTTTGACTCAATAAAGCACATTTTCATATATTTAATGTATTAAAAAAAAGTTGGAGGTCATGTCCAATATAAATAAATGTATTCAATCAAGAAATTACGAATAACACATTCATTTTAATTAAATTTCTGTTATTTTTATTTTTTTTATTTAAAACAATCATTTAATTTTATATAAATACTTCTTTAACCTTAAAGAAGAACAAGTTAAAATCACGAATCCTTATGAAAAAAAATTAAAATCACGAACCAACCGGGAAAATGATGGCCAATTAAATGCAGATTGTTTCCATTGATCAAATCCATAAGCTCAACTGCTCTACCATCAAATCAAAGAAGAGACTAGTGCTAACTAAATTTATACGGCACAAATAATACAAATAAGCCATGGTTAATTAATTTCTCGCATTAAATCATTATATATATATATAAATCCAAGATGTGATTTCTTGAAAATTAATTATAATGTAGGTGGATATTGATTTCTCCATCATATCTTGATTTTTTAAAAGATTTTATAATTAAGAAAGCGACGTGTATTTACTTAACTACTTAGATGCATATAATCAAATATAATAAATGTCAAAGGAAACACCCTATATTTCAACCTTTAGAGGTTGAAATGAGAAAAATTTATTAATTAAAAAATATTAATATTCAAAAGGTATTTTAATATATTAGTTCAAATGTGATCCAAGCATGGTCTCATTTTCAAGTTATATCACATTCTTGATTACGTACAATCCTATAAAATGCATGGGTGGATACGTGAAGTTTGTTTGCTTGATTGTTTTCCGAAACGTATTTTTCACTATTTAAGATGCATAGCTTCCAGATGTCTGCGTGAAATTAAGAAGGATTGGTTATCTTCACCCCAGTTTTAACCCGTACGGGAAAGGTTCTGTCCACAAAAAATCATAAATCTAGCAAAGAGAAAAAAAAAAAAGTCAAAGTGTGGCCTCCCCCGTGCCTGTCGTGTACTATACTCGTGACCGCGCTTCGCTCCATATTCACATTATTTTTTCAGTAAAGTATTTCGACGTTAGATTCTTTTTAGGAAATATTTAATTACTCTGATTGTAGTTTTTATACAAAATTAATAAAAATTCAATTTTTTATTGGTGATTATTATATTTATGTTGTGAAACTATGTATAATGAAGCATATAATAATAAAATAATATAATTAATAAAGAATAAATAGAATATATAAGAACAATATATATTAGAGGATGAAAAGAGATTATTTTTATTTCATATGAATTTGTAATTATATGTGTCTTCTAATGAAGGGATGTAGGAAGACATCTAGACATCTACATACAATGTATGATTTTATAACACTCCCCCTTGGATGTCTATTATACAGCCTTACAAATTGAAAACTGTCTAATTAAAAACCTTGCTAGGAAAACCCAATGAGACAAAACAAAGGCAAAGGAAAAAAGAGTGCAATGCGTATTAACTCCTCCTCATGAATATATCATCTCAAGTCTTTAAGTTGTCTCATTCCAATATTGCACCGCAATCCTTCAAACGTTGTAGTTGGTAATGCTTTAGTGAACAAATTTGCTAGATTATCTTTCGAGCGAATTTATTGAACATCAATGTCACCACACTTTTTGAGGTCATATGTGAAGAAGAATTTTGGTGAGATATGCTTTGTCCTATCTCCTTTGATGTATCCTCCTTTTAATTGAGCTATATATGCAATATTATCTACATACAGTATGGTTAAAGTTCCTATACTAGAGGATAAACCACATGTTATAAGAATAAGTTGAGTCATTGATCTCAACCATACACACTCACAACTGGCTTCATGGATTGCAAGTATTTTAGCATGATTAGATGAAGTGATAACTAATATTTGCTTTGTAGATCTCCATGATTTAACAGTATTACTACACGTAAAGAGATAACCTGTTTAAGATCGATCTTTATATGGATCAGATAAAAATCTTGTATCAGCATACCCAACTAATTAATGATTAGCATCATTTGAATAAAATAAGCTCATATCCGTATTTCCTTGTAGATAATGAAAAATGTATTTAATACCTATCTAATGTCTCCAAGTAGGAGAAGAACTATATCTTACTAGCAAGTTCATAGAGAATGCTACATCAGGTTATGTATTATTAGCAAAATACATTAGCGCACCAATTACACTAAGGTATGGTATTTCAGGACCAAGTAATTCTTCATTATCCTCACGAGGTCTAAAAGGGTCCTTTTTCACATCATGTGACCAAACAACTATTGGTGTACTCAATAGGTGTGTTTTATCGATATAAAATCTTTTAAGGACCTTTTCTATGTAAGTTGACTGATGAATGAGAATTCCATCTGCTAAATTCTCGATCTATAGGCCGAGACAAAATTTTGTTTTTCCCAAATCTTTCATCTCGAACTTTTTCTTTAAATAATTTACTGTCATTACTATCTTTATGAGTTCCAATAATATTTAAATCATTAACATACACATTAATAATAACAAAATCAGATTCTGACTTCTTTATAAAAAACACATGGGCATATAGGATCACTATTCTATCATTCTCTCAATAAATATTCACTAAGACGGTTATACAACATGCGTCCTGATTACTTTAACCCATATAAGAACCTTTGTAACTTGATTAAGTGAACTTTTTGGGGATTTGCATTATATGCTTCAAGCATTTTAAATCGTTCAAGGATTTTCATATAAACATCATTATCAATTGACTTATATAAATAGGTTATGACTACATTCATCAGACACATATCTAGCCTTTCATGAGTTATTAGGCTAATGAGATACTAAAATGTAATTGCATCTATTATAGGAGAATATGTTTCATCATAATCAATGTCAAGTCTTTGTGACAACCCTTGTGCCACAAGTCATGCTATATATCTTACGATTTCATTTTTCTCATTTTGCTTTGGCACAAAAACCCATTTATATCCAACTGGTTTTACACCTTTAGGTGTTTGGACTACAGGTCCAAAAACTTCATGTTTTGCCAGAGAATTTAATTATGTAAAGATTGATTCTTTTTATTTTGACCAATCATTTCTATATCGATATTCTTCGACAGATTTAGGCTCAAGATCCTCATTTTCATTGATGATATCAAGCAATATATTATATGAAAAGATATTGTCAATAATTATTTCATTTTGATTCCATCTTTTCTTTGTAGAAACATAACTTATCGAGATCTCCTCATTTTTACTGTTTTCATGTACCTGAACCTCTTTTGGGTTTTATGATCAGTTATGTCTATTTCCTCATTTTGTTTCTCAATAATGCTAATTTGATTATTTGCTCTTTTATTTTCTAAGGATTTTTAACTTTTAAACCAATTGGTGTACCGCACTTCTAGTGTGCTATAGACTCATTTGCTATAATGTTAGTGGATTGTCCTATTGGGACTTCAATTCAAGATGGAGCATTTATAGCTGATATATGATATTTGGTTACTCCTTTTGAGTTAGTGAATGCATTCAGTAGCTTATTTGCAATGTCTTACAAATAAAGTATCTTTTGAACTTCTTGTTCACATTATTTTGTACAAGGATCAAAATTTAATAATAACAATGCATTCCATGTAATATCTTTATCCAACTGTTTAATTTCTCCTCCTAATGTTGGAATCATAGTCTCATCAAAATGACAATTGACAAATCGTGTCGTAAATGAATCACTTATTAAGGGCTTAAAGTATTTAATTATTGATGGGGATTTAAACCCAATATATATTATTAGCCTTCTTTAAGGACCCATCTTTGTACGTTATGGCGGATAAATTGGAATATATACCGCACAACCAAATATTTTTAGATTGAAAATGTTTGGCTCATTACCAAAAACCAATTGTAATGGGATGAATTTGTGATACATTGTTGGCCTAATGCGTATAGGTGTTATTGCATGTAAAACAACATGCCCCCAAGCATAGACAGGAAGTTTTGTTCCCATGAGTAGTGGTCTTGCAATTAATTGAAGGCGTTTAATAAGTGATTCAACAAGACCATTTTGAGTGTCACACCTGGACATCGCAGCGATCAATTAAAAATTTAATCTCATAGAAAAAAACAGATATATGGAATCTTGTTCTTTAAGAGAAAATATCTAGTTTAAAAAGTCGACACCTAGTATTATGGTCACTAGGAACCCTACCTAGTCAATAGAGATTTTATGGTACAAGACTAGTTACGCGAAAGAGAAGATACTATCACCCATTAAGTGTCCTACCTGAGGCAGACTACATTGCTGATTTTGTCTTAAATTGTTAAAGGTTTGTTTTTGTTCCATTCTTATTGTCTTCTTATACTATTCTTGACTCTGGTATCAGTGAATATTTGCCTATGAATATTCTCAACTCTGGCATTGATAAATATTGTGTAACCCAACAGGTACGGTATTCCTAACTTTGGTGCCAATGAATAAATCCGCTAAATTTGGATTAAAAGAAAAGGAAACTATATATATATATATATATAGTCGGGTCTCAAAACTTTCAAAAGAAAAGGAAAAAGAAAAGGGTCGAGTCACTGGTCCAAACCAGAACCAGTGACCTAGTTTGGCCACGGTTGCATGCATGCATGAATAATTCGTGCATGCATGCTATAGTGGCAAGGTAATTAAATTTGCAAAACAGGGAAAGAAAGAGTTACCTGGCAAGGCAGCAACTGGAGGCGAAGTGGAGGGAAACGACTGGAGGAGTGCCTGATGTCGCTATTGGTTTCAGACGCGGTTGCAGACGAAGCGAAAAATGGTGGCACGTTGGTTGGTCGATGTTGCTCTTTTTTTTCTGTTTCTCATGTTGCTGGAAGGGAAGGAAGGCTTCTGCTGGTTCTGCCACTGCGGCTGAGGAAAGGTGTGGCTTTTTCCGATTCTGTCACTATGGGTGAGGAAAGGTGTGGCTGCGAAGGAGTTTACAGTTGGGCGAGTAGCTCAGCTCATTTTTTGTTGTTGTTAGTGTAGGCCACTGTGCAGTAGAGATGGTGCTACTGCTGTTGTTCACGACTAAGGGGACAACGGATGTCGACGCGGCCAGGAGGAGCACCGTGAGACTTTGCTGGCAGAGGCTGTTGTCCCTAGGGAGAAGAGAAAAGGTGTAGTACCGGCTGAACTGTGGGGGGAGCTGGTGTCGAGTTGGAGAAAACCTACTCAGGGGGAGGGATTCTCGTTTCTTCTTTGTTTCTGCAACAAATAGTGAAGATGAGCACAACGACCCTTTTCCCCGGGCAATAGATTTAGATTTTCTTTGTTTTTCTTATTTTGTAATGTGTTCCCTTTCTCTTTTTATTTTTTTTTAATATTCGCCTCCTATGTTTCTTGTCATAGTCTCCCCTTGGGGTTTTGTTTAATCGCCTCTCTTATGCATGTACTGAGATCTATATTTATAGCACAAGAGTCTTATCGTGTATAAAAAATAAAATCACAACCAAACTCATTCTCTTCTTTAAAGTTTGAATTTGATTAAGAATCAAATTCAAAAGCAGATAATTATCATTATCTTGAAGATAAGGATAGAATGGAAAAAACACATTGTAGTCTCTAGTTTCCACACAAGCTGTCAAATCATACTTTTCATAGAAATAAATCTTTGATCTTTCAATTTTACATTTTAAACCCGGTAAAATTAACTTAAAAGCTAATGGGCCAAAATTTGGGTTACAACACTAAGTATGAACATGGCAATAGGATGTTCAATATTTATTTCAAATGGCATGCAATAATCATTAAATTCTTGGGATGTGAATTCACCAGCATTGTCAAAATGAATAGTCTTGATTATATAATCTGGAAATTATGCTTACAATCTAATAATTTGAGCAAGCAATCTCGTAAATATCAGGTTGTGAATTGATAATAAACACACATGCGACCATAATGTAGATGCATCTACTAAAACCATAAATATCTAAGTAGTCTAGATGGTGGGTGAATGAGCCCACAAATATCATCTTGAATACGTTTTAGAAATCTTAGGAATTCAATCCTAACTTTAGTTGGTGATAGTCTAATGATTAGTTTGCTTAAGAACAAGTAGCACACGAGAATTCCTTGAATTGAAGAATCTTCTAGTTCTTTTGTGGATGACCATGTGAATTCTTGATAATTCTTCACATCATTATTGATCTAAGATGGCCTAACTGGTTATGCCAAATAATAAAATTATTTGGTTTATTGATCTGGTTCATTATTGCATTGATTTTGATTGTACTAGTACTTGTGTAGTTCAAACCTGAAGATAAAACTTGTAATTTTTTCAATATTTGTTTTTCAGTAGAGATATTTGATACGATGTAAAGATATTCAATACCATTGTCATTGGCAATCTCAATACGGTACTCGTTTAGTCATATATTTTTTAAATTTAATATATTTCTCCTTGATTTATTATAAAACAAAGCATTATCAATAATAAATTTTATTCCATTAGGAAGCATTATATTAGCTCTTCTGAAGCCTTCAATCATATCTGTTGAACCTAATATTGTATTCACCTTCTGATTAATACTTAAAAGTGCATTCTCATTAAGGCTTTATATCATCGTATTGCACTAAAGTATTATTAAATTCCCCAACTAAAGCATGTTTTATAATAACAAGTCTGATAATATAATATATCTTTAATTTATGGTAAATGCATGTTTTGAATGCAGGTATGCCTCAGAATTCAAAGGATTGATTGATGTGATTAGCTATTGAAATTAAAAAGACAAAGAAAGGGTTAAGAGAAGAGATACTGGTTTAAACTGGAACATCATTCAGTTATTGGATCATAAATGAAGTTGTAGACCTTGGATTTAGTTCTGCTTTATATGGATGGAAAGCTAAGACATAAACCTAAAACTTTCATGAGGAGTCCAAGAATCAATGCTACCGTTTTCAAGTTCAAATCTTAGCAACAATGGAGAAGTTGGAATCTGTCCTGCGGCTCAGATACTGTTCGGTTTCAGTTCATATCTTGAGTTCTAAAAGTCCAAATAAGCTCTGGTTTTTTGTTGTTGGAAAGCTAAGACAATTTCCCACAGCTTTCATGGAACAAAGGGCTCAAATTATGATGTTTGTCAATAACCAGCAGCCAACTATGTCAAAAACCAGCCACCAAATCAATTGTTGGCCACCAACTAAATAGTTTGTCAACCAATCAATAGTTTTAAATTTTAGCCTATAAAAGGAGGCATTTGCCACGTATTTAGTCATCTTGGTTTTCAGATCAAGATCATGTTCTTGCTTTCTTTGTTTATATTTTTCTAATGCTTAAGTTTTGCTTTCATTAATCTCTTGTTTATGCTTTTCATCATTGTCGCACGTGTGCGGCATCGCGGCGATCATCCTCCACACTCAATTGCGTGTGTATCTATTTGGCAAATATAGGGAGACAATGAATTCTTGTCTTTTATCAGTAAAAAAAATAGAATGGGAGTCGCTACCTAGTATTATGGTCACTAGGAACCCTAACTGGTCTCAGAGATCAGGTATGGAGACTGGTTGCGTAAATGGAAGGTATTAGCACCCCAAATACGCCTTACCTAAGGTAACCTACATTGTTTTATTTGTCTGATCAAAATCTAAGGTTTGGTCGTGTTTTCTACTTGTTGGTCCTGTCTATCTAAGATTCAAGAAAAGTCATCCTCAATAAGGAGGTTCTTATCTTTAATGGGGTAGAACCTAACCGTTCTAAAGTTGGAAAAACATTTAATATTCGGAATATGTATTACGTGCAATATCGTATCCTGGATACTAAAAGACAAACAAAATAAAATTTTTATTGTTTTTGAAATTTTGGCAAATGTTCTCTTGACTCTAATAAACTGGTTATCAAAGTCAAAAGGCATGCTAAAACATTTTATTTTTTTTTGTATGAAAAACACAATATTATTTTTTAGCTTTGAGACACTTGGCCGTATGCACAAAAACATTTTTCTTTTTTTCAAAACAAATTTTTTTTTTGTATTTTGGAAGTGAAAACCAGGTATCTTAATATTGGATTTTGTATTTTTAGCAACATAAAAAGATATTGCTTGATATTAATCAAAATGACATAAAAAATACGCGGGAAACTTGTAAAATTACAAACAAATATTTTTAAATTTTTCTTTTAACAAAAAAATTAAAAAAACTAGGCCGGATCTGGCCCAATCATCTTGGGTTGGGCTTGACCCGGCCCATATGCTATGGGCTGGACTCAGCCCAGCCGTGTGGGCTGGGCTGATGTGCCAGCCCATAACAAATAAAAGGGGTGGTTACTCTGCTGCGCACAGTAACCAGCAAAATATAATTAGCTAGTTACTATGCACGGCACAATAACTAGCTAATTAATTTTAATTTGCTGCATAACATAAACGTTTTGCATGCAAATGAAGCTGAAGCGAAAGAAACAGGGGAGGGGAGAAAGTTACCTGGAGCGGTGGCGACGCTGGTGGCAGCGAATGCGGCAGGGGTGGTGGTGTAGGCGACGGCTCTTCTCTTTCCTTCTCTCCTGTCTCCTTTGTTTCTCTTCTCAGCCACCCTTTCCTCTGCTTTT
The DNA here is from genome assembly GCF_951802175.1 of Populus nigra. NCBI lineage: Eukaryota > Viridiplantae > Streptophyta > Magnoliopsida > Malpighiales > Salicaceae > Populus > Populus nigra. The sequence continues at coordinate 4,273,582 of NC_084869.1, forward strand.
TTTCGTTGTCTGCTCTTCTTCTCCTCTGTCCCCTCATGGTTGTCAGTGGCGGTTGGAGATGGCAGTGTCAGCAGCGGTCAGGTGGTGTGTTGTGGCGGTGGAGAGGAAGCACGGTGGTAGTTGCAGTTCTTCTTCTTCTTTGATATATACTTTTTTCTGTCACTCCCCTTTATCTCCTTTGCCTCCTTTGATGGCTTCTCTTTCTCTTTCAAAAAGAATTGTCTCCTCTCTCGGTCTCCCTCCCTTTTCTTTTCTCCCCTCTAATTTCTAGTGTTTCGGTCTGCTCCTCTTCATTCCTTTCTCTCGAAAAAACCTGCTCTTTCTCTCTTGTGGTCTCAACTCTTTTTCTCTCCAAGAAAACTGTCAGTCTCTCTCTCTCGGTCTCCCTCACTTTCTCTTTAAAAAAATCTTTCCAACTCCTTTTTTCTTCCTCCCTCCACTTCTCCTGCACTCCCTCTGTATTTATAGGCAGAGGGGGAGAGGGCCACCCTGCCCTGTCCTGCCATGGTGCAGGGCATGGTGGCGTGGAGGCGGCTACTGCACAGCCGCCCCTACCTCTGCAGGTCATGGCTCTTTCAGCATGAGGGCGTGATGGTGTCAGTGAAGGGACAAGTCGGGTCGTCGTTGGTTTTTTGGGTTTTGGGAGAGAGAGAGAGAAGCAAAACACAGGGGAAAACAACCCCTTCTTCCCCTGTTCTTTGCGTGTCTAGGGGAAGAAGAAGGCTTATGGTGCCGTTTAAAATGGCATCGTTTGCTTATTCCTCTCTTTTTTTTGAAACAGTGCATGAAACGGCGCTGTTTTACCCAAAACGCATCGTTTCATTTAAAAGGAAATGGCGCCAAAGTGTGTCAAATTCAAAACTAGGCCTTCAATTTGCGCGTGTTTTGCATTTTGGTTCTTGGTCTTGAATTTCTTCAATTAAATCCCTAATTAGCCACCAGACTTCAATATGTATGCAATTAAGCCCCTGATTTGACCAAATCAACTCTCAAAAATTATAATTTGACCCCATAATTTAATTTCTTCCAATTAAAACCTAAATTGACTTAAAAATCATTTTTTCTTGCGATCAAACCCTCCATAAATTCAATTAAACCTTCAATAAAATTTAATTGAGTCCATAAACATCTGATTTTGTACATTTCTTCCTCGAATAAAATTTTCTTTATCAATAGGGCTCTCATTGGTCGATGATATACTGTCAAATTTTAATCTTTGTATTTTTGAACCTCCTCAACCAATTTTTGACCATTTGTTGGGCGCTCCGACATCCTCTTTTCACTGTTATTATTTTTCAATAATATTTTTTGATTTTTTTTGTATTTTGTGCGGGGATCCAAAAATGGGTTACAACAGTTGCCCCCTCTTTACAATACTTACGGAGCAAAGATTTTGCGTAGTAAGTGTTGTAAAGATAAACAAAATTGTTCTTCCGAAACTAGTCTTCTCAAAATTTGGTTGACCTAAAACTTCAACCGGACCCCAAGTCCTGTGTGTGGTTGGGCTAAACTGAGATCCCTTTTGCCGATCTTTTTTAACCAAAACCAAAATCATATGTGTTTGGGCTAGACTGAGATTCCTTTGGCCAATCCCTTCTAACCAAAACCAAAACTCCTATGTGTGGTTAGGATAGACTGAGATTCCTTTCGTTAATCCCCTCTAACCAGAACTAAAACTCATGTGTGCGGTTAGGATAGACTGAGATTCCTTATCTAGTTTATTTATGTTTTTCTTCTTCATTATGTTTAGTTAAGTTAATTATGTCAAGGTGAAAAGGTTTCACTAATGGTGTTAGAATATGTATAATATAAACTCAGCATGGACTTCAATGTTTATATCCAAGAAAGTTTACTATTAACATGTTTTATCTTTTTATCTTACTAATTCTTAATATCTTGCTTGTTAAATGGTTAATCTAGATTTGTGTTGTATAACATTTGGTACATCAAATGCTTGAACATTCATAGTCTTCGGCCGACATCATTGTTATGAGAGGAACTTGATTTGTTGTTAACATAAGTTAGCATCATGAATACCTGACAATATTTACAAGTATGGTGTTATTTAGATAAGATAATTAATATGATCATGTTAATAATCTATAATGAGCTATCAATGATAAATCATCCGATTAAAACCTCCTTTATGTGTGGTTTCCAATTGAGTAATAAAAAATAAGTTTATATTATATTTATTTGAAATACCATTAGTAGATCCTCTAAACTTAACAACTATTTTTATCATTATTTAATATTCACATTAATCTTACATCTCAAAGTCCTCTTTAACTCATCATCACCATTATCATTATCATTATTCATCATCATCATTGTCGCACCCTTACGAGCGGAGCGCGGCATCGCGACGATCCTTGATTGATTTCAAGGTCTTTTGTTTTATATAAAGGGAGTCGCCACCTAGTATTATGGTCACTAAGAAACCTAACTGGTCTTTCAAAGATTTTAAGGCAAGGGACTGGTTGTGTAAAGGGAAGGTATTAGCACCCCTAGTATGCCCTACCTAAGGTAAGCTGCTTAGTGTTTGGTTTTCCTTTAAATTGCTATGGTGTTGGTGTTTTCCTAGGATACGTTTTGCTATGATGAACAAACTTGGACTGAAAGTCTAAAAAGAAAAAACCCTTGGTCAATGTGGATAACACCCTTAGATATGTCTACAAAGTACCAAGAAGAACCAATGCAGATCTCTTGAAATCTGTGTTTAATTCAGACTAAATTTATTAAGATAGAAATCTAAGGAGATTCCATGTGCTTTAAAAGCTCATTTTTCCCTTAGTATTTCAAAAGTTTTACGACTTGTAAATCGCAAGGACGAGGGACAAAAATTTAGAAATTTAAGGAAATTCAGAGCGCTTTAAAAGTCTCTTTTGCCTTAGTGTTTCATACTCTCACGGCTCGTAAACTATGGAGTCAAAAATTGAAATGTTCTCAATTATAATCGAGGCTTCTTTCAATGATGTGTAATGACTTATTATTTCTAGAAAATTATTTTGGATATTTACCACTTAGGGTTTCTTTATCCAAATATTAACACTGAATAATAAAAAATTATTCCCAATAATATTTTGGATATTCGTCCCTTAGGGATTTCTTTATCCAAACATTAGCGCTGAATAATAGATGAATTCCCCAAAAATAAGATTTTTATATTTTTTTGAATATTAGCCAATACCTTTTGGAGTTTTACAAACATGTTGTAAAATCCAGAAATGCAAGAAAATAATATTTGTTATGTTTAAGAAATCCATGCGAAAACACATTTTCAAAACATCAAATATTTATTTTTTATATAAAAAAACATTTAAAACATGTTAGAGTATTGTTCGTATGCATGAAAACATTATATATATATATATATATTTGTCACATTTGCGTTGAAAACTGGGTATTCTAAATGCGTGATTAATATATTTTTTTATAATATATAAAAAATACAGACCTTAAAATAAATATGCTAGAAAATCATTAATCTCTCTCTTTCTTTTTTTATAGTTTAAGCAAGTGACCTTGCTGGACACAAAAAAAAACTCAACTACTGTTCAAGTGAATTATAATTCACTTGAACAGTAAACACAAAAGGCATGTACAGTAGGTGTGTAACTAAAAAGTTAGAGAATGCATGGAAACTTACCTGGCGCTGAAACAGGTGAAGATGATGAAGCTGCAGTTTCTTGCGCACAACTGGTCATCATTGATTCTAAAGACAACGATGAACGCTGGTAACTGGTGTTGGTCTCTGTCTTTCTCTTATTGCCTGTCGCACGTCAGAAAATCCGCGCGGCATCGGCTTGGCGATCTTCTCGTTGTTATTGCGTTTGCTTGAATTTAATTGGTTCGTTGGAGTCGCCACCTAGTAATTTATTCAAGGCTACTAGGAAACCGGATATACTGGTCTTATCAGAGATTCGTAGGTAAGGGACTGGTTGTGGTTAGGGAAGGTATTAGCACCCCTAACGCACCCTACCTGAGGTAAGCTGCTTCGTGATTTTGATGTATTAAAAAAGTTTTAATAATTGTCTTTTCATCGGATATTAGAAATACAACTTACATGTAAGTTAATAAATCTTGACCGTGATCCAACCAAAATATTAAATTCTTCTTTAATCTTTGCAATTTTATTTATAAAAAAAATAATACATAAAACGAATACAAACACACACATACACTTTCACTATATTTTCTATTCTTTTCTTTCTTTCACATCCACACTATTAACATCTTACAATTAACCAAAATTCAAAATAAATCAAAACAATACATTAAACAATTTCAAAAATATTAAACAATTCAAAAATTACAAAATAAACCCCCCAAAAATCCATAACAGTGCTGGAGAAGCTTTTTGAAACTGCATGCAGTGCTGAGCCAGGTTTCTGAACAGGTGAACACTGGCGGCGCGTCTTCCCACTCGCCACCATCACTGGCGGCGCGTGGGTTCACGCGCCGCCGCAAGAAACTCCAGGCAGCAGGGGGATCTGGAGCGGCTTCATCCCTTCTTCCCTTCTCTGCTGGTGGTGACAACCACCGTCACCTGCAAACAAAGAAAAGAACACAGGCAGTCAATTTTATATTTTTTGTTTTGCAGATCTGCTTCTCTGGTTCGTTTTTTTCTCTGCAGCTCAGTGTTTGCTTTTCGTTTCCCCTTCTTCTCTATTTTCAGGCGATGGGCTGTGTGACCAAGGGGCTGTCGGCGATTGTGCTTCTGTCGCTCTGGCCGGCTAAGATGTAGGAGAATGAGGTGGTCTGATCGTCGGCTTCAGTTGTCTTTGCTGCTGTCACCTGCGGCTGCTGGAGTTGCGGTGGAGATGGGCTTGCTGTCGATGTAGAGGCGGAGGAACGGACAGATCGGGGTCTGTGGACGTGATGCTGGCTGGTGTTCCCCCTGTCGGTGGTAGCGGCGGTTGGACTCACTGCTGTCGTCTGTGAGGCCTGTGGATCTCCGGTGAGGAACGGCGCTGTTGGAGGCAGTGAGCTGGGTCTGCTGCCGACCGGAGGAGATGACGAAGAGAATGGTTCTGTCTTGGCCAGCGGCTGGGAGAGAGGAGAGGAAGCTGGCAGTGGGATCGCCCGGGGGGAGAGGAGGCTTGAGCGGCTGGTTTCTGGTTTGTGGGGAAGGAGGGTCAGCGGCTGTGTGGGGGAGAAGCTGAGGTGAAGATGAAAGGAAAGGGAGGCCGTGTGTGGGTCTCCGGCTGAAAGAAGAAGAAGGAAAATTCCAAAGCCTGGAGGGGGCCGGCGGCTTCTTCTTTTTTGGGGTTAGAGATAGGTTTAGGTTTAGGTTGTTTTTTTGTATTTTTTTGATGTTTCCAAAATTGACCCCCCCTTTGAAAATTCAGTATAGCATGGTATTTATAGGAAAAATTTTGCTAGGTTTTCAAACTAGTCCCTCAACTTTTCTTTCCTTCTCTTTTCCTCTTTTTTTTTTGTAAATTTTGATTTTTCTTATTTTTTTTGTATTTTTGAAAGCGAGCAAATATCAACGTCGACTCAATGAGGAAAATCAATGATTTTAAAATTAACGCGTTAAAAGTTGAACGCGTTCGAAAGACCTTTGAAAATTTAAATTCTTTTTAGACGACGCTGAAAATGCTAAAAACGATGCAAATGTATTAAAAAATGTATTTTTTGGGTTTTCAATGCTTTTCGCTATTTTTAGATTTTCTGAAAATTTATCAAAACATGGGTCAAAAATTGGGTAGCAACAGATGCCCCCTCTTTACAATGCTTACGAAGCAAAACTCCTCAATGTTTTGCGTAGTAAGTTTTGTAAAGAAAAACTTGTCTTTCTGTCTGCTTAACTTGCTCAATATCCACTCATCTAAAGACCTTGCTCTTTTTTCTTTTTCTATATATTTTTTTTCTTCGTTAACCTGAGATCCCATCTGGCGACCTCCTCGAACCAAAACCAAAATCTGTGTGGTTGGGCTAACCTGAGATCTCGTCCGACGATCCCCTTTAACCAGAACCAATATCCTGTGTGGTTGGGCTAACCTGAGATCCCATCTGGCGATCCCCTTTAACCAGAACCATTATCATGTGTGTGGTTGGGCTAACCTGAGATCCCATCTGACGATCCCCTTTAACCAGAACCAATATCCTGTGTGGTTGGGCTAACCTGAGATCCCATCTGGCGATCCCCTTTAACCAGAACCAAAATCCTGTGTGTGGTTGGGCTAACCTGAGATCCCGTCCGGCGATCCCCTTTAACCAGAACCAAAATCCTGCGTGTGGTTGGGCTAACCTGAGATCCCGTCCGGCGATCCCCTTTAACCAGAACCATTATCTGTGTGGTTGGGCTAACCTGAGATCCCGTCCGGCGATCCCCTTTAACCAGAACCATTATCCTGTGTGTGGTTGGGCTAACCTGAGATCCCATCCGGCGATCCCCTTTAACCAGAACCAAAATCTGTGTGGTTGGGCTAACCTGAGATCCCGTCCGGCGATCCCCTTTAACCAGAACCATTATCTGTGTGGTTGGGCTAACCTGAGATCCCATCTGGCGATCCCCTTTAACCAGAACCATTATCCTGTGTGTGTGGTTGGGCTAACCTGAGATCCCATCTGGCGATCCCCTTTAACCAGAACCATTATCCGTGTGGTTGGGCTAACCTGAGATCCCATCTGGCGATCCCCTTTAACCAGAACCATTATCCTGTGTGTGGTTGGGCTAACCTGAGATCCCATCTGGCGATCCCCTTTAACCAGAACCAAATTCTGCGTGGTTGGGCTAACCTGAGATCCCGTCCGGCGATCCCCTTTAACCAGAACCAATATCCGTGTGGTTGGGCTAACCTGAGATCCCATCTGGCGATCCCCTTTAACCAGAACCAACATGAGATCCCATCTGGCGACCTCGTTCAACTGGAACTAAAAATGTGTGGTAGCTCGGTCAACCTGAAATCCCATCTGGCGATTCCCTTTAACCAAAGCTACATGAGATCCCATCTGGCGACCTCATTAAACCAAAACCCAAAAGATGTTACGTAACTCGGTCAACCTGAAATCCCATCTGGCGATTCCCTTTAACCAAAGCTACATGAGATCCCATCTGGCGATCTCATTAAACCAAAACCAAGAATATGTGGAACAAATGGTCTCATTGTAATGGGTGACCTACCCAGGTGGAAAGAATGTGAAAAACGGTCTCATTATGATGGGTGACCTACCCAGATGGAAGATAGAAAAAATATGAAGTGGTCGCGTTATAATGGGTGACCTACCCAAGTGGAAGATATGAAAAAATGTGAAGTGGTCGCGTTATAATGGGTGACCTACCCAAATGGAAGATGGTGGTCTCATTGTGATGGGTGACCTACCCAAGTGGAAGAATGGCCTCATTGTAATGGGTGACCTACCCAGATAAAAAAACATGGAGAATGGTCTCATTGTAATGGGTGACCTACCCAAATGAAAGATGTGATGTGACAAGTGTGAAAAATGGGACTTACCTGGCGAAGTCCTGAAGGGATGATAGAAGAAGGGCCGAAAAACTTGGTGCTTCTTGATAATTCTTGATCGCAGGGTTTGAAAACTCGATGCTTCCTGATTGCAAGGTTGATCTTTTCATTTCTTTGAGATTTTCCTAACAGAGAGGTTTATCTCATCTTCTTCCCGTTCCAAGGTCACAACCATGATTCTCTGTTATTATCAGCTCAATGATTCTCCCCTTTTTTCTTTATCTTTTTTTTTGTTCCCCAATCTTGCTAAACTACATTGAGGATTTTTCATGCAAAATAAAAAATATGTGCAATGTTTTAACGTTAGATGACATGCATGCATCCTTACCTGATTCGAAATATAGGTCCCCCCTCTTCGATGTTCCATCATCATAGAGTGCCTTTGTTTGCATTCCAAAGCTTTATTTGTTCTTTCGATGCATTGGCTCATTCAAGTGCTAGCCATCAACTCAGCTGTAAGTGCAGTGCCCATTCTAGGCTGTCTTCGACGATTACTGCTCTCGTTGTTTATCAAGCTTAAACTCTGCCCCCAAGTGTGGTGTTGCTTGATTCACACTGAAGAATTTTCTCTTTTGGATTCTTCTGAGAATTATCCTCTGATTGGTTGTGTGCATCATGCCGACACCCATCAAAATTGTCAACCAGTCATGAACTTGCCTCAAGTTGAAACAATACTCTTCAAGTACATGTTATCATCAACCTTCTTGAAAACTGCCCAGTCATCCGGACATGGATCTCATAGCTTGCAGTGAAAGACTCATCGTTGTATGCTCAATGTTCTTCTCCATGGATTCCTCTCAGCTTGTCAAATCAGATCATGAAAGGAAATGATTTGGCATTATCAATGATGTTCATCACCCATATTCATGCGGTGAAGTGTGCATTTGAGCTTCAAAGCAGATGGTCCCACAGTCAGTCTTCATGGTGGGTGCCCTTTTCGACATTCATTCAATGCAGTTATGTGCTAACATCTGTTGATAACCATGTTTCAAAAGATGACAATATGAGATTGTCCTTTAAGTGCAACATTGTTTCCACAGTCAGTCTTGGTGGTGTGCATCTTTTCAATATTCATTTAAATGCAACTGTATGCCCACATCGGTTGATAGCCATGTTTCAAAACATGACGATATAAAGATATCCTTCAAGTGTATCTTTGCTTTCCCTATTGTTGACGGGGTTCACTAGATCATGGACTATCTTTGAACAACATTGCCCCCAATATGATCTGAATGTGCTCGTTCATTGACTATCTTTTTTTTTTTGGACACCATTGTATTCAATTCGCTGATTCATCATTCAATCATCTTTCATTGCCTCATAGCTGATCTGAATACTGCTTGTTTTTCCTTCTCAGGGTCCACTGTATTGCCCCCAGCTGGTCAACTTTTCAAGGAATGTTGAGAAATGTTGATGTCATTCTTGTCAAGGATTTTGCAAATTCAATCAGTGTTCTTCATGTTGGACAATCTTCCTTGTTCTGGAATCAACTCTCATACTTCAAAGATCATGTCTATTCAAAGTCTAGTTGTTGAAATGAAATCAGAGAGATGTTAGTTTTTGAAAATCAAGTTTCTTCAGTCAAAGATCCAACACACGTTATTCAAAATATACAGTCCTTTGATTGTCATGTATTTTGAAAACAGAAATTGACTCGTTGTAAGGCTAAAATGGGTTTTTTTTTTCATGGTTCTTTGTATCCATTTTAGACTCTGATTCCGGGTATATCTTTTGATGGTCTATGATGAGGTGACCTTCTGTGAATTTTAAAAAACAAAAGACTCAAGTCAAAACTTGAGGATTCATCAAGAAAGATTGTTGTTTTTTGTTTGTTTTGTTTTTTTTTTTTTTTTTTTTTAACACCAATTTTATCAGCATGCATAATAACCAGTAGCTTAATCCATGAAGCTATGACTCTTATGGAAAACTCTTCAAGTTTTGAGATCGCCATTTATCGGTTCAGATTGCTTACTTGATTAAAAAGGGCTTTTTAAAACACGTAATGCAGGCTATGGTTCATGGCTATGAAAGAAAGGAAAATTCAGGCTCAAAAGGTGTTTGAGGGTTTCAAAGACCTAGGATCAATATCAAACTATTCATCAACTCTTTTTCTAATTGTTTTCTTTGTAGAGGAAATGACATATAACCTTATTAACCTCAAATATCAAAATTCTCTTAACATAGGTCATATCCAAATCCAACTTTTTCTTTGATGAATAACCAATCTCGATCATTTGATAACTTCAGGGCTTTATCATGGATGCCAAAGGTCATGGCTTTCACATAGCATTTCTCATAGTTTTCTAACATGCCCCCAGTCTAGGTCTTCTTTCTTTTAACTCACTCTCAAACGTTGAACTTTTGTTCTAAGCCTTCTCTTTCACTTTTGTTTTCTCTTATTTGCCCCTAGTGCGGGGTGTGATCCTAGTCAGGGTTTCTTGAAAGAAAATATTTTATCAGGCTCAAATGGGGACCACAAGGGATAATATTTCAAGAAATGTGAAAGGATAACAAAGATGGCCTTTTCTCATCTCAAGCAAGGTCGGTTAGAACCAATAAATTTTGACCTCATCTAGTGTAATGATTAGAAATTGTAAGAGTCATGATTCACGAGTCCATAACTATTGAATCCACTACATGTCATTATGCATACTGCTAAAATTTAGCTACAAGTATGGTTCAGTTTCAGGAGGTATGAGTTCAAAATTGTTTGGTCACCTCATGTAATTTTCAAGCATCGAGTCATTTCCGCAATCAAAACACTTTTAATGTTCAGGATTAAACTTTGCATGTTGGAGTTTGATCAAACATATTTTGTCAAAATACCCTTTGAAAGAAGCATCTCATGATTTCATAATAACAAAGAGACAACGAAACGACATGTTTCGTTGAAGGGTGAGATGTGCTCCCAAAACAAAATGTAAGATGGCAAAATTCCATAACAAACATGATTGACAATTTAACCCCTTCTTGGATCACCTCCTCTGGCAATATCTGTGTTTCGCCAAGTTTTTTCGATCACTTGTCATTCTGAGGATGTTCTGGTGACAAAATGATCGATGACATCATCTTTCATAAACTGAGCTCGATTCTTGAAACTCTTGCATTTGTTCACTGAAATGGTCGAGGTCCTCACCATGACAACACATCTCTTGTCTGGATTGAACCACCTAGAAAGCGGTGGTTGCACGGGTTTTGTCGAAGTCAGGCAAAATTCTAGAATCTGGCAGATGCTAGTTGACAAACTTAAGTGGCAGAGGGATGTCAATCCTGACAAAGGTACGTGAGCAGTTGATGCTACAGTGAGACCTGGCTAAACCACATGAATAAGGTTTTCCACCTTCAGAGTCATCTCTTCACAGTTCTAGAATCCATGGCAGATCCTTCAATCTTTCCCATCTTGTCACCTAGCTCAATTCTTTTGGCAATCCTCACAACATCATGTCAATCTTCCAATGTTGTTGTGGTTGTATGAGAGTTGTTGGAAACCTTCCAGTAGCTAGGTAATCTTGGCAGTGCCCAGAAACATGTGGCATCGCCATTACCGACGTGTGGAATCACACATTGTCAAAACTGGAAGAGAACCTGATGAATCTAAAACTCCTTTGTCTCCTCTTTGATTCCTCACTGACGGTGCAGCAAACAGACACCTGTAGAGGGAGCTCTGCTCTGTTGAAGTTTCAATCTTCTTTCTATTTTTCAGCCGAGGTCTGTCTCTTTTCCCTACTTTTGCATTTTCAAGCTAACACCGATGAGAGAAAATTATAGATGATCAGAAACTACTGCATCCCTTCTTGGATTCTCCACTTGCAGATCTACAAACAGATTTCTGCAGAGAGAGCTCTGCCACGGTGAAGTTCTATATTTGCTCCTGTTTTCTAGCTCAAGTTTGGCTTTTCTGCCTACTACAGTGTTTCGATGCTGAAACTGGTGGGGTAACTTTTTATATCGTTTGAAACTACTACATCCCCTCTTGCATTCCCCACTTGCAGAGCCATAAACGGGTTTTTGTAGAGAGAGCTCTGCCACGTCAAAGTTCGACGACTGCTCATGTTTTCAGACTAGGTCTGACTCTTCGGCCTACTCCAGTGTTTCAGTGCTGAAACTGATGAGCCAAAGTTTTGTAGCGTTTGAAATTACTGCATCCCCTCTTGCATTCCCCACTTGCAGAGTCATAAACGGGTTTTTGTAGAGAGAGCTCTGCCACGTCAAAGTTCGATGACTGCTCATATTTTCAGACTAGGTCTGACTCTTCGGCCTACTCCAGTGTTTCAGTGCTGAAACTAATGAGACAAAGTTTTGTAGCATATGAAAATACTGCATCCCCTCTTGCATGCCCCACTGGCAGATCCCTAAAAAAATTTCTATAGAGAGAGCTCTGCAACGTAGAAGTTCAATGTCGAATCATGGTTTTTTTTTTTTTTTTTTTTTTTTTTTTTTACATCTTGTGTCGCTGAACTGGAATTGAGATAACAGTTGGGGTAACGTCAAAGAAGGCTATCACACCATGCACAGAAGGCTAGCAGTTATTTGGTGTCATTGGAAGATGTGAAGACGATGAATAATTATCAATGCAACTGAACAAGAACAAAGGTTGTCATTAGCTGATGACTGAAGGCATTGCTGCAGTTATTCATGACTGAAAAGGATAGGTGCAGCGTCAATTGGATGTGGGAAAGCAGTGTTTATACAGAAGACTGTGCAGACATTCCCTTTACATTTGAAGCTCAACACTTGTTCAAGCAGATCTGAGTCTAGCTACTTCACCTTTAATGCTCTCAACTTTCTTTTGAGAATGAGCCTCTCTCTGACCCCTTTCTTCATTATCCATCTTTTTCCATCCAGTGTAGTAAACCTCGGACGAAGGAACCTATTTTTCCTCATGGTACATGCATGATAAATGTATGAACATGTAATCTATATGAAGAACTCACCCTTCGAGGGGTGACATATGGTCGTAACTCTTGTATGATGAAACAAGAATCTTGATTCTTGCCCAAACTCTACAATAAAATTTTTTTGAGTGACGGCCATTGGGTCACCCACAAGTCTTGAGTTCAAGATGCTTCAAGAAAGGTTTGCCCTGATGCAAATAAAAATAGCACATACAACCTAAGGACAGGTTCTATTCACTATGTGAACATGGGTAGGTTCTCTACCTGGTCTCAAAAGGGTCTCATATCTGCCCAGTGACGTTCTTCATAAAGACAGTATGGGGGCGTTGCAAGGAATAGTTAAGGTACGTCTACCCACCATTACCAAGCAGGCACTCAGATATGAGTTCGGTTTTTCACGCATCTGAACCCTGACCAATAGTCATAGGGCAGATCGCTAATTCACCACCTAACTTAGAAGCTTGTGTGTGCTTTCAAAAATAAATACAAGTGATGCATGAAACAATTCTAAAAATGCATGGATAAAACAAAAATAAAACAAGATAAAAATGCAAAAACTTAAACACATCAATTACACAAAGCTTAGTCCAATATTGTCAAAAACAGTACCTTCCCCAGTGGAGTCGCCATTCTGTCGCACGTCAGAAAATCCGCGCGGCATCGGCTTGGCGATCTTCTCGTTGTTATTGCGTTTGCTTGAATTTAATTGGTTCGTTGGAGTCGCCACCTAGTAATTTATTCAAGGCTACTAGGAAACCGGATATACTGGTCTTATCAGAGATTCGTAGGTAAGGGACTGGTTGTGGTTAGGGAAGGTATTAGCACCCCTAACGCACCCTACCTGAGGTAAGCTGCTTCGTGATTTTGATGTATTAAAAAAGTTTTAATAATTGTCTTTTCATCGGATATTAGAAATACAACTTACATGTAAGTTAATAAATCTTGACCGTGATCCAACCAAAATATTAAATTCTTCTTTAATCTTTGCAATTTTATTTATAAAAAAAATAATACATAAAACGAATACAAACACACACATACACTTTCACTATATTTTCTATTCTTTTCTTTCTTTCACATCCACACTATTAACATCTTACAATTAACCAAAATTCAAAATAAATCAAAACAATACATTAAACAATTTCAAAAATATTAAACAATTCAAAAATTACAAAATAAACCCCCCAAAAATCCATAACAGTGCTGGAGAAGCTTTTTGAAACTGCATGCAGTGCTGAGCCAGGTTTCTGAACAGGTGAACACTGGCGGCGCGTCTTCCCACTCGCCACCATCACTGGCGGCGCGTGGGTTCACGCGCCGCCGCAAGAAACTCCAGGCAGCAGGGGGATCTGGAGCGGCTTCATCCCTTCTTCCCTTCTCTGCTGGTGGTGACAACCACCGTCACCTGCAAACAAAGAAAAGAACACAGGCAGTCAATTTTATATTTTTTGTTTTGCAGATCTGCTTCTCTGGTTCGTTTTTTTCTCTGCAGCTCAGTGTTTGCTTTTCGTTTCCCCTTCTTCTCTATTTTCAGGCGATGGGCTGTGTGACCAAGGGGCTGTCGGCGATTGTGCTTCTGTCGCTCTGGCCGGCTAAGATGTAGGAGAATGAGGTGGTCTGATCGTCGGCTTCAGTTGTCTTTGCTGCTGTCACCTGCGGCTGCTGGAGTTGCGGTGGAGATGGGCTTGCTGTCGATGTAGAGGCGGAGGAACGGACAGATCGGGGTCTGTGGACGTGATGCTGGCTGGTCTTCCCCCTGTCGGTGGTAGCGGCGGTTGGACTCACTGCTGTCGTCTGTGAGGCCTGTGGATCTCTGGTGAGGAACGGCGCTGTTGGAGGCAGTGAGCTGGGTCTGCTGCCGACCGGAGGAGATGACGAAGAGAATGGTTCTGTCTTGGCCAGCGGCTGGGAGAGAGGAGAGGAAGCTGGCAGTGGGATCGCCCGGGGGGAGAGGAGGCTTGAGCGGCTGGTTTCTGGTTTGTGGGGAAGGAGGGTCAGCGGCTGTGTGGGGGAGAAGCTGAGGTGAAGATGAAAGGAAAGGGAGGCCGTGTGTGGGTCTCCGGCTGAAAGAAGAAGAAGGAAAATTCCAAAGCCTGGAGGGGGCCGGCGGCTTCTTCTTTTTTGGGGTTAGAGATAGGTTTAGGTTTAGGTTGTTTTTTTGTATTTTTTTGATGTTTCCAAAATTGACCCCCCCTTTGAAAATTCAGTATAGCATGGTATTTATAGGAAAAATTTTGCTAGGTTTTCAAACTAGTCCCTCAACTTTTCTTTCCTTCTCTTTTCCTCTTTTTTTTTTGTAAATTTTGATTTTTCTTATTTTTTTTGTATTTTTGAAAGCGAGCAAATATCAACGTCGACTCAATGAGGAAAATCAATGATTTTAAAATTAACGCGTTAAAAGTTGAACGCGTTCGAAAGACCTTTGAAAATTTAAATTCTTTTTAGACGACGCTGAAAATGCTAAAAACGATGCAAATGTATTAAAAAATGTATTTTTTGGGTTTTCAATGCTTTTCGCTATTTTTAGATTTTCTGAAAATTTATCAAAACATGGGTCAAAAATTGGGTAGCAACATTGCCGATGCTTTCTCTAGAGATGACGAAGACGATGATGAAGGTGTGATGTGCCAATGAAATGGATGTTCTTCCCTCTGTGTTTTCTTGCTATTTCTCTGTTTTCCTGTGGGCTGCTGCTTCGGCTAATACCTATGGAAGAAAACGTTGCACCGCTGGAGAAGAAGAAACTGGAGACGGAAACGAAAGGATGAAGGCGATGGCGAGGGCGTGCTGGTTGGTCCCTCTGTGTTTTCTTCTGTTTATGTTCTTTTCTTCTGCTCGTCTCTGTTGTGTTCTTCTTCATTTGTTTGTTCTCTGGTTTTCTTTCCCGTGCTTCCCCTGTTTCTCCCTCTGTATTTTATGTCTTCCACCCTCTCTTTTGTTTTTTTTCTGTTTGTCCTTCCTCTCACTCGCATCCGTCTTCTACTGAGAAGAGATGGTTGTTGTTGTTATGGCTAGTGCATTCTCACGGTAAGAAAGGCGAGTGAGGGTTGGTGCTTACAGGGGCTCTCGGTGAGAGGGAGACAAGTTCGGGAGGAGATGGTGGTCATGGTTTGGGGAAAATGGTGTGAGTGTACATGGGTTGCTGTGGGAGGCTGGGATGGTTGGAGATGGCGGGTCCAGGGGAAAATGGTTGGTTATGGGTAAGAGGAGAAAGGGGTTGTGGCTTTAATGAGGTTTTTTTGTAAGGGAAGAATGGAGATGGAGGACTAACAGAGAGGGGAATTGCTGCGTTTTGGAGGAGAGATGGCGATGGTGGAACGGTTGAGAGGGGAATGGGGGTTCTAGCGAAAGGGTAGCAACAATCATCATCATCATTATTATTTATAATTTATATAGTTCACCTCCTTGTGGTTCGACTCTGGTCTTGCCGGATTATTTATTACTTTGACACTTCTGTACTTGAGAAAAGACATCAACTCTTTGATCATGTCACTTTCACTTTCATCATTCTCATAGTTGAAAAATATTGCTTATGCTTGAGAATGGTATGTGTCGTTGCACTATCTACTAAGCATATATTTCCACCACTAATATTGGGCTTATTTACATCATGATGTGAATCCATATTTTCTTCATGAAAAAAGGAATAAATATATAATAAGTTCATAATAAGATATAATTAGTATAACACAATTTTTTCATTAAATTAGCCAACATGAAAGGAAGAAAACAAAATACATTGAAATATACTAGCATAAAGGAAACACATTGAAAGGATAAACATAATTTTAAATTATGAAATTTTTATATTAACTAATTATTATCATTACGAGAAATATTAACATTGTCATCTATTTTCTAAAAAAAATCTATAACATCAAGGTGTGTCATATCCAAAGGATAAATATCATCATTACCTTGATGTGGGTGAGAAAATTTTATTTTTATGTTCTTCTCCTTTCCTTTTAATGAGGATTGATATAAATCAATAAGATGTTTAGCCATACGACAGGTACGAGATCAATGTTCATACTGCATAAAAAACAACAAGGCATTCACGCTAACAAATGGAGTAAAACTTCTTTTTTAAACTATCATCGTCGTTTCTTGCTAACAAATCACAGGTATAGAAAGAACTTAAATGATTTCTTTATTGGGAGAGTTGAAAAGGATGTTGCACCCCCGCGTCTTTCTGGTGAAGAATTGCATGATCTTGTATCAGAGTATGGTGACATTGTGTTTAGTTTCCAATCTGGTAAGTAGAAGTTTCCTGATATTGGTTTGACCCACAACTGGGTTAAACGAAGCAATTTCTAGGAGCTTTCTTATTGAAAGACCAATTTCCTCTGCCATAACCTTGACATCATGTACATAGAAAATAACATGTTTGAGAATATTTTCAACACCGTCATGGATGTGAAGGGGAAGACAAAGGACAACATCAAGGCTAGAATGGATATAGCATTGTTCCATAACCGTAAAAATATGGAGTTGGGTTTTGATAAGTCACGGGTCACAAAACTCAGAGCAAGCTTCGTGTTAGAGGAAAATACACAACAACTAGTCTACCAATGGCTTAAGAGTCTATGTTTTCCCGATGGACATGCCTCGAACATATCAAGGTTTGTTAATCTGGAGAAATGCAGTTTGTATGGAATGAAGAGCTATGAATTCCACGTATTTATGCAAACACCTATTCCATTAGCTTATCGTGATTTGTTTCCAAAGGGTATATGTTATGCACTCACGGAAATTAGTCATTTCTTTAAAGATATATGCTCCAGCAAGTTGCATATAATTGACATTGAGCAGCTTGAAATGAATACCATCAAGACAATATGCAAACTTGAGATGGTATTTCCTATATCATTTTTTGACTCTATGGAGCATCTACCCATTCATTTACCGTATGAGACAAAAGTTGGAGGACCAGTCCACTATAAATGAATGTATCCATTCGAGAGGTTAGTGATTAGTACTTAAAAGTATATGTTTATCAAGGTTTTATATCATCATTTTGCACTTGAAGTATCAATAACTTCTTAACTAGAGCATGTTTTATAATAACAAGTCTGATAATATAAGATACCTTTAATTTATGGTAAATGTTCATTCTAAATGCATGTTTATCACATAAATTAAATGATTGATTGATAAGTTTAACTACTGAAATTAAGAAGACAAAAAGAGGGTTAATCTTAGAAAAGGGATGCTAATTGAATTCAAATTAGAACACCATTCAGTTATTGGATCATAACTAGAGCTGTAAAACTTAGATTTAGGTCTGGTTTATATGGATAGAAAGCTAAAACATAGGCCTAAAACTTTCATGAAGAGTCTGTCTTGTAGCAAGTTCCAATTGTAGCAACAACAGATAAGTCAGAATCTGTCTTGCAGCCTAGACACTGTTTAGTGTTTAGCCCATATCTCAAGTTCTAAAAGTCCAAATGACCTCATTCTTGTTTTGTTGGAAAGCTAAGACAATTTCCAGAACTTTCATGAAGACTATTTATTCAAATTCTAATGTTAGCAATGACGATTTTTGCAGACGAGAAGATAAGGATTTTTACCAAGTCAAGAGGTGGCCACTCACTCAACAATTAGTCATCAAATCAATAGTTCTGAATTTTAGCCTATAAAATGAGGCATTTGCCATGCATTTAGGCATATTGGTTTTCAGATCAAGATCATTTCCTTACTTGCTTTTTTTCTTTGTAGTTTTAATGTTCTAGTTTTATTTCATGTTATAGTTTCATTAATATCTTGTTTATGCATTTCATTTCCTTTACTATACTTATATAATTATGTTCTCATCTTGTTTATTTATGTTTATCTTCTTCATAATGTTTAGCTAAGTTTAATATGTCAAGGTGAAAAGGTTTCACTAATGGTGCTAGGATATGTATAATATAAACTTAATATGGACTTCAATGCTTACATCCAAGAAAGTTTGCTATTAACATGTCTTATCATTTTTATCTTATTAATTCTTAATAACTTACTTGTTAAATGGTTAATCTAGATTTGTGTTGTATAACACATGGTACAATAAATGTTTGATCCTTCATAGCCAACTGTGTGGTATAACCGACACATGTGCTATGAAAGGAACTTGATTTGTTGTGAACATAAGTTAGTATCATGAATTCCTAACAATATTTAAAAGTATTGGTGTTACTTAAATAAGATAACTAATATGATCATGTTCATAATTTATAATGAGCTATTAATGACAAATCATCTAATTGGAACCTCCTTTGTGTGTGGTTTTCAGTTGAGTAATAAAAGAAGTTTATATTATACTTATTTGAAATACCATTAGTGGATCCTCTAACCTTGACATTTGTTTTTATCATTGTTTAATCCTCACATTAATATCAAATCTCAAAATTCTCTTTAACTCATTATTATTATTATTATTATTATTATTATTATTATAGTTAACCTCCCTATGGTTCGAACCCGATCTTGCCAAGTTATTTATTACTTCGACACTCCTGTACTTGGGAGAAGACATCAATCTTTTGGTCATATCAGTTAGATATTATAGATATAATGTAATTCATAAAGTGTTTTCATTGTTTTTCTTAATTTATGAATCGGCAAATTCATGGTTTGGTGACCACGCACACCAGCAGCTCCATTCCATTCACTGCAAATGCGAAACAGATGGTAAGATTAATTTTAATGAAATCTATCATTAATTAATTTGTTTTTATTTATAAATATATTTAACTTGCAACATTTTTTTCCTTACAGGATACGTCTCTTGGACATGAGCCGAGCCCAATGGAGCTATTTGTGAAGACGCACGTGCGGAGTGTAGACCACCAAAGGGGGGTGCAACAGTTCATCGACAATCACGCTCAACACTTTGTGATATTTTCATTCAACCATTTTATTTTGTAAATAATTATTATCTTGAATTGAACATGATGATTTCTTTTTTAATTTTCAGGAGACATATAATAGTCGGTTGAGGGAGAGATACAGGGACGATCCTTCGACCCACCCATATTTCGATTCGAATTTATGGATGGAGGCAGGATCGTTTGGTAGACCTGATAAAAATTAGGTGTACGGATTCTCCAACACCACGACCGATAACTTGCGGGTGGCCTATAGTGTCTCGACCGTTGAGAGCTCCTAATCATTATCGAGCACTCAGTCTGAGGAGATCGTGGCCTTGAAACAACAATATCAGCAACTGTCAGCGAATTATGAACAACTCTACCAGCTCGTCATGGACATGAGATCACAGATGGGTGATACGTGTGCGTCCCTTTTTTGGCTGGTCCCGGGAACGATTAGCCTCCTCCTCCTTCTCCAACTCCAGCTCCGCCATTGTTCTAGTTTAATTTTGTTTTTGGAAACACTTTAGAATTGTAATGAATATTTGGATGAATATTATTTAACTTTATTTTTATAATTTTAATGTTTTATACAATTTTATTTGCTTAATTGCTTTTTTTTACTATTATTCTATATAATTTTGTATTATTTATTCTACGCAATTTTATTTTTAAAAATATTTTAAAATTATAACTGACAGATTTACAGATGAAATTATTCTATTGGTATTTCACAGAGAGATGCAAAATATTTACTACATATGCCACAATCACCGACATCTCTACAGATGGAATCTGTCCGTTGGAATTTCACAAAGAGTTGTGAAATATTTACTAAATATTCCACAATCACCGACACTTCTATAGACGGAATCTGTTCGTTGGTATTTCACAGAGAGTTGTGAAATATATACTAAATATACCACAATCACCGACGTCGTGGTCCGACAAATGATTTACTATTGGGAATCCAGATGGAATAATTTTGTCAGTATATTTCCAGCGGGAATATTTGTTTTGCACGCATTTTCTGTCTATAAAACCATTTGTTATCTTTTTTTACCGACAAGAGTAGCGATCGAACATGGAATCACCGACGAATGGTATTCCAACGAACAAATTCCGTCAGGGAAGTTGTCAATAAAAGTTTTACTGATAGAATGGTAATCTTACACGAATGGAAAATGATCATCGGGAAAACTGTTAAATGTTGTGTTGTAACCTATTTTTGGGTCCCCCCACAAAAATAAAAATATATAGCCGGAGAAAAATTAGAAAAATAAGAGGTGGGAGCGCTCAGAAAGAATCAGAAAAAAATTGATTAAGGAGGCTCAGAAATGCAAGGAGTGAATTTTTTAACAGTATATTCTTGAAGGAGGAGAGCCTTGTTGAAAGAGAAAATTTAATTTGAAGAGAAAAGGGCCAAAGTTGGGGTTTATGGACTCAATTGGATTTTATTGAAGGTTTATTTGAATTTATAGAGGTTTTGATTGCAAGGAAAATTGAGTTTTTTAAGTCAATTTAGGCTTTAATTGGAAGAAATTAAAGTTCTGGGGTTAAATTATAATTTTTGAGAGTTGATTTGGTTAAATCAAGGGCCTAATTGCATACATATTGAAGTTTAAGGGCCAATTAGGGACTTAATTGAGAAAATCCGAAACTAGGGACCAATTTGGAAAAGGCGCGTAAATAAGAGGGGGCTGTATTGGATTTGATCCGGGGCCAAATTGAAGAAATTGAAAACTGGAGGACTGATTTGAAAAGGGGCAGGAACTGTTCATTTTCTTCCCCACCGAGCTGCCCGAGTGGCCGACTTCCAGGCGTGTTTTCTGCCTCGTTTGACCCCTAAATCCGACAAAGCATGCACCAATATGTCCACATGAAACCTTTTTATCCCGGAGAATGGTCCGGTCGGGTCGAAAAAGTTAGAAACGGCTCCGTTGAGTGGCTCAAAATGGCCACCTCGGGCAGTTCAAAGCCTTGAGCTGCCAAATTTGGCAGCTCGAGGTGGACACTTTGAGCCAACGGTTGAGATGCTTCCCAACTGAATCAGGGGCTGTATTTTTTCCACAACGTAGACAAGATTGCCCTCTTCTACTTCCTATAAATAGAGTTGGATTTGATGATCTGAGGAGGAAAACGTTCGGGTCCAAAGTCAGACAAAAACCAGCATTTTCGCCCAATTTCTGCAGATTTTTCTTCTTATTCTTTCTCCCTCTGCCACAGGAAACCGACGCCGTCTTCCTCCAACTCCACTGCTACAACCACCGGCTGAACCACCTCATCACAGCAGCCACAACCCCTTCGGCTAAGTGAGCCCCTCTTCCTTTCCTCCTCCTTCATCTTCTTCCTTTTCTTCTTCTTCTTCCTTACCTACTGTTCACTGCATGAACAGTAGGCGTGAAATATAATTCACGTCCTACTGTTGATGCAGGACGTGAATTATATATATGTGTGTGTGTGTGTGTGTATTATATTTTTTAAAAAAAAAACAAAAAAAATAATATTAAAAAAAATTTCCAAAATCATTTTTTTAAAAAATGTGATTTTCTTGCATCTTTTTCTACCAATTTTGCAGGATATTGGGTTGTATTTTTATACCGTAGAGATATAAATTCAGTATTAAAATACCCGGTTTTCGTCAAAACATCAAAAAATACATAATAAAAAAAATGTTTTTTTTGTTTTAAAATACGGCCTAGTCTCTCCAATATATATATATAAATATTATAACATCATATTTTTCCCACAACAAAGAAAATTTCAAAACAATATATGTATTAGCATGCATTTTGGCTTTAATAACCAGTTTATTCAAGCCATGAAAACTAGGCCAATATTTCAAAAATTCTAAAAAATCTTTTGGTCTTTTTTAGTATTTGGGATTATGAATTTATACATAAAACATATTCATGATATTAAAAATATGGTTTTTTTTATATAGACGTTAGAACGGTTAGGTTTTACCCGATAAGATAAGGACCTTCTTATTGAGGAGGACTTTTCTTGAACCATAAACGGACCAACATACATAGATGTTAGAACGGTTAGGTTTTACCCGATAAGATAAGGACCTCCTTATTGAGGAGGTCTTTTCTTGAACCATAGACGAACCAACAACTAGTAAACACAACGAGACCTTGAATTTTATCAGACAAATAAACAATGCAGCTTACCTTAGGTAGGGTGTATTTGGGGTGCTAATACATTCCTTTTACGCAACCAGTCCCCGTGCCTGATCTCTGAGACCAATTAGGGTTCCTAGTGACCAAAATACTAGGTGGCAACTCCCACACCTTTTTTCATTGATAAGAGACAAAGAATTCCTTGTCTCGCCATATTTACCAGATATATATCCCCCCATTACACATTTGAGGGTGGGCGATCGCCGCGACGTCGCGCACCCGCGACATGTTGTAGTGAAATTCATGCTTCTACTTCTTACCAAATATGATTGTCTTCTTGAAGATGAAAGCGAGGAGCAATTCATGATGATAACGTGTTGTAAAACTATGTATCATGAAGCATACAATAATATAACAATATAATTAATAAAGAGTAAATAAAATATATAAGAACAATGAAGATTAAGGGGATGAAGAGAAAACACTTTTATTTTATATGAATTTATAATTATATGTATATATCATATCCTTTCAACAATGCTCCTATTTATAGGTACATGTACACAAATATTTTTAAGCTCAAAGGTCATAAGAAGATGTAGATTCAAATGAACTTGAAGATATTCAAATGAACTTCATGATGATGAATGAACATAATAATAAAGGGGTGTAGGAAGACATCTAAACATCCACATACAATATATGATTTTATAACAATTTATTTATTTTCAAATCATGTAAAATATTACTAACCTTTGTTTTTTTGTTTCATTATCGTGATATTATTTAATTGGTCTAAAAATAATATATAACTAGTATAATAACTATACTAATTATTAAATAATAACTATACTAGTAAATAATAATTATAAAATTTATTTATGCTTGAAATTTTCAATAATTTTTTAATTAGAAAAATCGAATTGACTTGCTAGTATCAAGAAAAAAATTGCAAACTTTAATACTAATATTCAGCTTGACATCTTATGGCTTATTTAGAAGGCTGCTAATTAACTATAAGTAAAAGGGATCAATGTTTTACTGTAGCGAAGTTACTGTAGACTATGAGTGTTTTCATTATGAACTACACTGTTTTGGTTTGCTCTTTGCTAAAAGCACTGTAAATTAGGGAGATGTAATGACAGGGTTGCCCTTGCCATAAAAAGTTGCAAAGATTGCAGGGGGGTGGGAAGAAAATGGTCAGTTCAGATTTTGGTGAGGTTCCACGACCCAGGAAGCAGACATCTGGCACTCAGCTTCAAGCTTTGGCACTAGGGCCAGACCCGTGAGCTTAGCGGCAGCCTAGGAAATGAACACTTTGTTGTGTTTTGGGTCAACAATTACAGCTGGGGGCATTGCCTCCTCTGTCAAAAGCTATTGGGTCTAGATGTTAAGCCAAGCCCAAAACATTTCCAAAAGGAGCCAACATCGTTGGGTCCTACGGCGCCAGACCCAAAACACTTCAAAAAGAGGCTGGCTCTAGCTATGCCACACCCAAGGATATTATTATATATATATATTATAAATTTTATAAATTTTATTATTATTAATAGTAAAAATATTATTTGTATTATAAATATTATTTTTTGTATTATAATTAAAAGTATTAATATAAAAAATAGTATTATTTCTATTATAAATATTTTTTATTATAATTAAAAGTATTAATATAAAAAAATAGTACTATTTGTGTTATAAATATTATTATTTTTATTATAATTAATAGTATTAATATTAGAAATAGTATTATTTGTGTTATAAATAATATTATTTGTACTATAATTAAACGTGTTAATATAAAAAATAGTATTATTCGTGTTATAAATATTGTAGAGCCTTGGGGGGGGGTTGTGTTTTTTTTTTGTCAAGAATTGCAGCTTGGGAGGGGGGGCATTACCTCCTTTGCCAAAAGCTATTGGGCCTGACTTCATAGATGAACCTAACATTGTTGGGTGTGGCTTCAAAGCCAGACCCAAAACTTTTTCAAAAAGAGCCAACAACGTTGGGTCCTCCTGCCCAGCAGGACTCAATAGTGTTAGGACTGACAAAACACTTCAAAAAAGGGCTGGGTAGCCATACCCAACTAGACCCACCAATCTGGCTGCTATGCAGCTATATGCAAGAAAATTATTATTTGTATTATAAATATTTTAAATTTTATTATTATTAATATTATTATTTGTATTATAAATATTTTTTTATTGTAATTAAAAGTATTAATATAAAAAATAGAACTTATTTATGTTATAAATATTATTATTTTTATTATAATTAAAAGTATTAATATTAAAAATAGTATTATTTATGTTATAAATATTATCATTTTTATAATAATTAATAGTATTAATATAAAAAAATTATTATTTGTGTTATAAATATTATTATTTTTATTATAATTAATAGTATTAATATTAAAAATAGTATTATTTGTATTATAAATATTATAAGAAACACTTCAAAAAAGGGCTGGGTATGGCTACCTAGCCAGACCCCACCGATCTGGCTGCTGTGCAGCTATATGCAAGAAAATTATTATTTGTATTATAAATATTTTAAATTTTATTATTATTAATATTATTATTTGTATTATAAATATTTTTTTATTGTAATTAAAAGTATTAATATAAAAAATAGAACTTATTTGTGTTATAAATATTATTATTTTTATTATAATTAAAAGTATTAATATTAAAAATAGTATTATTTATGTTATAAATATTATCATTTTTATAATAATTAATAGTATTAATATAAAAAAATTATTATTTGTGTTGTAAATATTATTATTTTTATTATAATTAATAGTATTAATATTAAAAATAGTATTATTTGTATTATAAATATTATAAAAACTTAGGTCAGTCGAATTTAATATTATTATTAACATTGTAAATATTATTATATTCATTAATATTATTAAATTTGTAAAAACTATTATATATTACTATAAAAAAAAACATAGAATCAATTATTATTATTATTATTAACTTGGATCAGATATCCTTTTCCAGACTTGAAAGGGGTACCTCACCTAAATAGCTTGGGTGTGGCTAAAGTGCAGACTCAAATCCTTTGGATCTTACACCATGTTTGACCCAAGACTATTAGTTCTTCATCAGAACCCAATTCTTTTAGGCTGCTGCATCAGTATCCAATGCTAATGGATTTTATGTTAGGACTCAATTCTATTTGGTCCAGCGTCAGGACCCAGGCATGGTTATCAAACTTGCGAATTAATTCGTAAAATCGTATGATTTTAGGAGTCAACACAGATATAACATATAAAATCGGGTAAAAAACTCAAAAACCAACAAACTCGATCAAAATCGATTTTACCAAGTTGGAAAAAATTAATAAAAATTATTGACTCTTCTTAGTCCTCTTCTCTCCATCCCGTTTGTCTCATAAAATTCTCCTTTCCCCTTTCTCCAAATCTCACATTCTCTGATTCTCAAATCTCCAGCAATGCCTGAGATTGCATCTTCATATGCAAAGTCTCTGAGTGCAGCCCCCTCACCTTCTCATCTAACTGGCCTTGGGCATGTTGCACCACTATTGGAACCTGCACCCAGGGCAACCCCGCACCTTCGTGCTAATGGAACTGTTTCTCATACGCAATCCCAACAGATTGAAGATCCTACAAACAGGGAATCAGAAGAGTTTGATGAGACGCGTGAAAAACTTCAGATGATCAGGGTGAAATTTTTTCGGCTTGCATATAGACTTGGGCAGACTCCCTATAATGTTGTTGTTGCACAGGTTTTATACAGACTGGGATTAGCTGAGCAGCTGTGAGGTAGAAATGGTGGTCGTGTTGCTGGTTTTGATCGTGCCAGTGCCATGGCAGAGCATCTTGACTCTTGAGGTTGCTGGGCAGGAACCCCTTGATTTCTCTTGTACAATTATGGTTATTGGAAAGGTGTTGGTAAAAGTGTTGCGACTTGCATATAGACTTGGGTAGACTACCCATAATGTTGTCGTTGCACATGTTTTATACAGACTGAGATTAGCTGAGTGGCTGCGAGGTAGAAATGGTGGTTGTGTTGCTGGTTTTGATCGTGCCATGACAGAACGTCTTGACTCCTGAGGCTGCTGGTCAGGAACCCCTTGATTTCTCTTGTACAATTATGGTTCTCGGAAAGAAAGGTGTTGGTAAAAGTGCCACTATCAACTCTATATTTTATGAAGTGAAGTTTGGCACCGATGCTTTCAAATGGCTAGGTTTACTTTACAAATGTTGGTAAAAGTGTCCCTCAGGTAGAAATGCTGACAGGATTGATTTGAGTTGGTTATTGGAGTGTTTTTATATTTAGATTGTTTGTTTTAAATTTATTAATTATTAGTTAATGAAAAATTATTTAAATTATGTATGAATTAAATTATATATTTTAAGGTATTTGAATCATGCATGGATTTTTATTTGAATTGTTTATTTTAAAGTGCTTGAATTCTATATGAAAAAAAAAAATTCTTATAATTTTACGATTCATTTTTACTATCCAAATTTATTTTAGATTTTCCGTACCGTTTTAAAAATATATTTTTGACAACCTTTAACTCAGAGCTAATGGATTCTGCATCAGACCTAAGGTTCTTGGATCTTGGATTTCTAAATATAATTAAAAGTATTAATATAAAATATAATTAAAAGTATTAATATAAAAAATATAATTATTTGTATTATAAATATTATTTTTTTATTATAATTAAAAATATTAATATTAAAAATACTATCATTTGTGTTATAAATATTATTATTTTTATTAGAATTAATATTATTAATAAAATAGTTAATAAATTTGAAAAAACAATTATTATCAATATTGAAAACAAACATATATTTGATTTGAAATGTAAAATTAAAAATTATTATTATTATTATTATTATTATTATTATTATTATTACCATTAATAAATTTTAAAAAACTATTATTACTATTGAAAAAAAATTATAATTTTTTTTTAAATTAAAACACATAAAATTTTTAGCAGATAAGTTAAATATTATGATTAATATTATAAATATTATTGTTAGGTTGGGCATTGCAACCAAACTCAACGCTCTTGAATCTGATGTTGCAGTCGGACCAATGTTTTCAGGTCTTAGATCTTTATTAATTTTTTTTATTAAAATAAAAAATAAATCAATGACATAATTAACACGCGTAAGCTAACTAGTTAAATACTAAACTAAATCAGCTACCACCTATTAATATGCTCATCCATACTTAATATATAATTCGTCAACGATCAAATCTTTTTTCAGTAAATGAGTTCAAAGAATAATGCTCTGCATATTATTAGACTTTTGAACGCAATAATGTAATTCTATGTCTATTTCTGTCCATCTCCCCTTACATTAAAAAACAACTCTTTTTTTTCTTTATAATAATCGAGGTGATATATCATATAAAAAAGCTAGTGCCAGAATAAGACAAGTAGCAAGAAAGATTACAAACAGAACTGAAAAGAGCTAGGTATACAAGCATATAAAGATAAAAATAGAAGAGCCAAGAACCCACAGCAGCCAAGGAGGCAAGGACGATGCAAGAAGGGGGATGAAATCAAGACTTGCTAGTCCAACTCAGCAAGCCTTCAGAACCTCTAAGCAAATCTAAGCCTGAGTACGAAAAAATCCATTCTGCTAATTTTAACCAAAGAGAAAGATGATGTAATATCAGTTCAGAAAACCGAGTTCCAATCCGGCATAACATCTTCACAGATTGCTTGATTTCTTGCCAACCAAATGCCCCACATGATACCATGATCCAAAGAGAAAAGAGCTTTACGTTGGAACTCGCCATAAGGACGCTCCACTGTGTCATAAGAGATTCTAAAGAACTAGGCATACGCCATTGCAAACCTATCCAAAACAGAAATTTGGTTCGTAACTTCCAGACTTCATGACAGTAAAGCAATAGATGCTCAATAGTTTCCCTATCAGAATTACAAAAAGGACATCCTACTATCAATGTCAATTAAGTTTCTTCTCACAAGGAAATCTCTTGTGCATGGTCTACCATGAATAGCCATAACCATGTGAAAACTTCTATTTTTGAAGGGACTGTATATTTCTAAAGAAGATGAGAGAAAGAGGACACACCTGAATAAGCAATTCTGTCAATGAGGGTGTTACAAGATTTGACTATGTATTTGCCAGTTTTTTCTATTTCCCAAAGTTTAGAGTCTTCTTGGTGTTGTTTCAAAGAGACTCTATTCAGCATTGTGATAAGAAGATTCAGATGATCCTGTTCTTGAGTTCCCAGATGCCTTTTCCAGGTTAAATTCCAAGACAACAAGTCATGATTCCAAGACCCCATCTCAAGAAAGCATTTTTTTTACAATGTTACGTTAATAATACTTCGTTCATGAAAGCAATGTAAAGATTAAAAGCAAGTCTTGATTAACAAAATCATAAATTCAAATAAGTCAAGGTATTAGCTGGTATCATTGACATAAAAAGGAAGCATTCTTTTTTTTTTAAAAAAAAAAAAGCAAAACATAAAGGAGTTTCGCCTACAGCTGCTAAACAAAGCCAAAAAACCAACAACTCAAATTTGAAGACTGCATGGTTGCTAACTAGTCTCCTGTAAAAGAAATATTTAAGTATAAAAGAAAGCCAATCTGCTAAACAGATAAGAAGCAGATATGAGAGGCATTAATGGAAAGTTGAGAGTTGCTACTGAGATCGCATCTGCTGAGAATCGGCCGAGACATATATAAGTATTTAAGTATCATCCTTGAAGACATATATATTTTCTTAAAAACACACGGTAACTTATAATTTACTCAAAAGATAAAGATCTTTTCTTTCTTACAAGCGTCATTAACTCAAGAGGTACATATATATAGTAGGAAAATAAAATTACAGAATAAAAACCCCGCAAGTATAAATAAATGTTCAAGGGCTTATGATTAAAGGACGATGACAACAACATGGGATCCTCCTGCCTTGTAGCTCTATGCATGAAGGGGTCCAAGCGGCAAGTGCAGAAGTGGAAACATGCTCTGCGTTTGGTTTGGTTCTTTGGAATTGACTTCTGGAGGACTCATCTTTCCTTTCGATTTCCTACTGACCCATCTATCTGCAAATTAAAATCATCCATTAATTAGGAGAATGCATGTGACTCAATATGATAATAAAAATTCATTCCTGGTGAAAACAAGAAAGGAAAGAAATCATTTAAAATGCCATTATAGATGTTACTGCCGTGGCATATCCTTAAAAGAGCTGCATAAAACATTTGCTTTGTTGAATCTGTTTTTTCCCTGATAGATCAGAGCTGCATATTACTAGCAGATTTACAAGCTGGATATATGCAAAGATAGCAAAAACATCTGCAAATAGCAAGTGATGAGCATATGGTGACTTGAGAGCCATGAGGAGCCACAGTAACATTGGGTTCTCGAAACACTAACCTGCATAGACCAAATATTGCTGTATGAAGAATGCTAAAGCACAGAGGACTAGTACCATGAAATAGTGATAAGAGAGGAAATACATAGCTTCCAGATTTCTGCGTGAAAGTAAGATGCTTGGCAAATGCCGGCCTTCTTAACCTGGCTTATATAGAGAATAGGGGTGAGTAAAAAAATCGATAAACTGATTAAATCGAGAAAATAAAAAAAAATTAACTGAAAAATCCGAACTGAAAAAAAAAACTGAATTAACTGATTAAAAAATTACAAAAAAATTTCAGTTCAGTTCAGTTTTGATTTCTAAAGTTTGAAATCGATTGAACCAAATCGAACAGAAATTAATCGGTTTGAACCGGTTTTCAATTCGGTTTGATTCAAAAAATTAAAAAAAAAAATTAATTTAATTATTTATTTTAATTTAAAATCAGACCAAATAAAAAATGCTCGACCCTAATAAAAAAGGATTGGTTAACATCACCTCGGTTTTAACCCTTACGGGAAAGGTTCCGTCCACAAAAAAAAATCATAAATCTAATAAAGAAAAAAAGTCCAAGTGTGGGCTCCCCGAGACCACAAGTTGCGATTAAGCTAGTGACCACAATTTCACATTAACTAGACTAATGTCCGGCAAGCGTGTTTTCTTTAAAAAAAAATTTCCAATAGAAATAATTTGATTGAAAAAAAATTACAGATAATCACAAAATTATTTTTTTAAAAAAAATAAAATAATATTAAATAATGATATCAATAAAAAAAATTAGATGTGAACTCTTATTAACTTTTTAAATTTATAATTCAGATTATCAAATCAAAAATATTATATATATAAAATAAATTATGAAACGTTGAAGAATAATAATAAAAAAAGATAATAAAAGTTTTAATATTGAAGCACTAGAAGGGTTTTGTAATATGTGCTTAACAAATATAGAATGAGATTTTGAAATTTTTTCATTGATTTTTAATAAAAAAAAAAACCTATAGCAAATGGTTCTAATCTTATTTTGAGTACAATAACTCTTTAATTTGCATGACCAAACCCTTGTGCAAAAGTAATAAAAATTTAATTTTGTATTGGTAATTATTATACTTATTTTCAAATCATGTAAAATATTACAAACATTTATTTTTTTTATTTTTTCTTTCATTATCATGATATTATTTAATTGGTCTAAAAATAATATATAATTAGTAAATAATAATTATACAATAAAGCAATCCTTTATTTGATTAAACCAATAAAGTAAGAACCAGCAAACATAATTGTGTTTGCTTGCTAGAGAGATATGATATGTAGTTATTTATTGCAATCAAAACACATGAAGTATGAACAATGTAACAACAAAAGCTAAAGGAAACTTGAAATCTAAGGATTCGGATCTAAATTTTATTAATTTTCAATGTTAAAGTCTTGTATTTGTATTGGTAGTTGTAAAAATCAATTAAAGTATACAAAAATAACCCAATATTTGTTAGATATTAGAGAGTTGCCACTTATTATTTACTTTCTAGCATTAAAAAAAAACAGTATTTATTTACTTTCTAGCATTAAAAAAAAAACAGTATTTAAGAGCACTGAAACATACATACACAAAAGTTAATGAAACAACGTGGATGTCATGTATTTATATAAATATTTATTTTATTTATTTACCAGAATTTATCAATAAAATATATAAAATTCATGGAAATCAGTTATGTTTTAAAAGATATATCATTTAACAAGTTATATATCCAACATATAAAAACATTTAAAACAAATAACATATAAAAACATTTAAAACAAATATCGTTTACAAATTTAGGATGATATTTCTTCTTCTTCTTCTTTTACTCATTGAAGCACTTATCCATATATTTATTGTTTTAAAAAAAAATGAAAATGTTATCCAGTATAGATAAATATATTCATTCTAAAGATTAAGAATTATACATGCATTCTAATTAAATTTATATTATTTTTATTTTTTAATTTAAAACAATTATTTAATTTTATATAAATACTTCTTTAACCTAAAAAAAGAAGTTAAAATCACAAAACCTTAAGAAACAAAATTAAAATCACAAACCAACCGGGAAAATGATGGTCTGAAGAAACACCGCACCAAAACCCAAGAGAGAAACTAGTCGATGCCATCCAAAAACAAATCTCCTATAGCCAGTTTGCCCAATCAAAACCACGAAATACTTGCATCAAAACTCGTTCCAAGAAGAGTTGGCGAAGAACAATCATCTAAATAGTGGTCCAGTGGTAAGAGCTTGGGACCAAGAGATTTACTCCCTCTGTGTTCTCAGGTTCGAGTCCCATGGTTGCTCATATGATGGCTACTAGAGGTTTACATGGTCGTTAATTTCAGGGCCCATGGAATTATTCGAGTTACACACAAGCTGACTCGGACATCCATGTTAAACTAAAAAAAAATTGGCAAAGAAGAGAAGCCAAAATAAATATATAAATAAAAACACAAAAGCCTCACAATGGTGCTCCAAGAAGAAACAAAATATAAGGAATAAAAAAGGAAGCTAATGCAGAAATAAGCCCAGCAAAATCAAAGCTCACCTGATTTCAAGAATTTAATAAATTAATATATTTATAAATTAATTAATTTTTTAAAAATTAAATTAAAAATAAATAAAACAAGCCATGCATGTAGCCTAGCAAGCTAGACCTACATGTCTAATGTTAATTAGAAACCTATGGCAAATGTCATGCCATCATCCACTCCTTTTTTTGTCCTTTATCTTTTGTAAACTAGGCTAATATGTTTGGCCTAGGTGTGCTATCTATTAATTTTTTATTCTATTTTACTAATAGAGAATTTAGCCAATGTTTTTTTATATCATCTAGTGAAAATAGGGTAATTGTTTCATTGTTATATCCACTCCCTTTTCTGATCAAATCCAATATCATTTTTTACCATCATATTCACTTCCACATACATTTATATATTCCATGCTATTAAACTTTCTATTTTGAATATATTTCTACTCTCTTTATTACTAGTTATTTATTATTATATCTTCATTAAATTATCTATCAAAACTTTACACGTTGGAAAATGAATTAACATTTGTATTATTTCAATATGGATATTACAACATATTTCAATGCTTGATTTCCATTCACAACATTATCAAATCTTTACTCCTTGTTTTTCTTTCATAGAACAACATCCATTTTATATTTCACAATATGTATAAATGATTATTTAAAATATTTATTGAATTTGATAAAATTTCGGTGTAGTTTCTGTATACAAGGTCTTACTAGAAAAGTTTATCTTGCTATATCCTACATAAAACAAATTCTTATAATTTTCATACAGATACCTCAAGCATACCACCAGTTTATTTATTTTTAATTTTATTATTACCACTTAAATCATAATTTCACATAACTTCGTAACAACAACATAGTTTCAAATCATCATTTAAATAATCTATACAATTTCCAATATATATATATATATATATATATATGCAAAGAATGAAACTAAATGTGAGACAATTTAAGTTAGTTGCTTATAAAATGATAATAATAAAAATTATAGAAATAAAAATAATAAATCCTACTAATTATACAGAAGATGAAGCATATGATAAAATAGATATTTATGTAGTTAAATTAATAATACAGACTAAATCAGCCCTATCCAGTAGTGTGTGATGGACCTACCACATATATAATCATAAAATAATAAATAGTTGTGGTATTTAGTTTAACAAAATGAATTCAATAATAATAGGCAAGATCAATAACTTTTGACATCCATATCTATATTTCAACTTTTTCAGTAAAAACCATATTACTAACTTCATAAATTTCCCTTTTAAATTTGTTCACATTTTTCTCTTTGTTTGTCCTTACCATGGACCTTATATTAATACCTAACTATCATTAATTATTGCTAATACTTTTCAACTTTCAACTATTATACCATATCAATCTTCTAGTCTTATTTTCATGACAAACATCATCATTTACACTAGTCTCCTTTAGACATAGAAATCTTACCATTCATTTGCCTCCATCCATGACAACAAACTTACTATTCATTGGTTTCATTACTGGACTGTAAGCTTAATATTCATTGTCTTTCATTAGAGATAGCAAACTTGTTATTCATTGGCTTCCATTCGATATGGAAAGCTTTTCATTCATTGGCTTTCATTCGAGATGTCAAGCTTGTCTTTCATTTCATATTTTTTTCCACCTTTGTTTTTTTAACACAATAGTACAATAATATAAATTGAAGAAACTTATAACAATAAATTAAAGAGATAAGATGTTAAGTATTTACCTGCTTCTCCTATAAACTTAACTCTTTTAACTTGAGGTTTGATGTTTGATGCCACTTCTAATTTAAAAGGAGGGACCATTATTGGTATATCAAAATCCCATCATATGAACCAAAATTGATGTCAACGCAATTCTAACGACACTTTACTTTGCATCATTATATTTATTATCTTTAACTTCAATATATCTAAATTTCATGATTGTTGTTTAATTGTTTAACCCATACTTTTCCATTCAACATTTTGTAACCATGAAAACTTCAAAGTTGTTCATATTAACACTGTATCACTAAATTTCCAATTAAATTACATTCTCATTAATTTAAATATTTTTCATAATCTCACTTAAACCTTTAGTTTTCCAAATTTTGTTATTCCTTCATTCCTCCATATGACTGACATAACCTTTAGTTTTCAATTAAATCTGTAAGTTAATCCTTTCTATTTCTTCTATTCTAATATACATTTAGGAATTTATCATCGTTTCCCGTTATCTTAATTTTCTATTCATAAATCCAAACTTGAAATGTGTTAGAAATTCCAAATCATATAAACATATCCAACCAAATCTTTTCCAAACATTATCCTTCTAACCATATATACTAAATTTACATACGATTTATAAGGATTAAAATCAATTAAACCAATTTCCTAAAACTACACTAATGGTCAGCCTTAGGGTCCCTTTTTGTTACCATGATTTCGTATTTAATTGTTCTTGAATTTACATTAAAAACTAGATAGTCTAACTTAATTCATAAATTATAAATAAATAACACAATTTTATAAATTTTTCATATATACCTTAATTTACAATATACTAATAAAAATTAATTAAAATTTGGTAAAGTAATTGGTCGGCTCTAATTCTTTTTCACCACCATGATTCCTTCTTCATTTTTTTATGAATTTGCATCTTTTATAACTTATTCCAACCCAATTGCTTTAATCTCAATCAATTTTGCAAATCCTTCAAATTTCATCAATGAACCCTAATTTAAAAATTTGGATTTTGATCAAAATCATCTAAACTTCACTCAGACTTTAATAGATGGGTTTCAAACACTTTACCTATTAATTATTTGAACTTAAAATGCCTTCCTGATTAGTTTCCACCAAACCCTTTTTCCTTCTTCCATTTCAAAGATTTCTCTCTAAAAACCTCTACTCTCCAAACATGTTTTCCTCTTAAAAATTGCTTTCTTAGGTGGTCTCCCTTGACCAAAATCACTTTATAACAATCTTTAAGCCCTTAACTTGGAAGAAAAATTGAAATTTTGCAAAACAAATGAGAAAATTTAAGCTTAATTTTCTTTTTAATGGCCGATGGTTGCTATAGTAACTATGGAATGGAGTTTTGATTTATTTATAAAGATGTCATTACTAATTGCCTCAATGTTCTATTATGTATTTTGTTCAACTATTAGCACTCATGAAAGGAATAAAACTAGATAGTAGGTAATTTTACACCAAAAATATAAATTTACGTACTATTTTATTCACTTAAATCATCAAGATTTTCAACTAATTCATTGGAAACTTTCATCCTTAATCATAATACAAAATTTCCCTTACATTTCCTCCATTTTTTATTAAAAATTATGCGATTAGACACAAAGCTTATATTGACAGTTAGTGTTATTTGCATGTCAAATCATACATTAATCTATTTGGGGTTTCCTTTATATCTTTCTAAATATCTTCTCCTTAAATTTACAAAAATTCTTTCTTTAAAATAACTTTACGCAATTTATCTCTAGTTAACATTTTGCGTATCAATTTTATTACTTCATCTCATCTTAAATTTAAGTTGATTTACTAGAGATGTTCATCTCAAATCACAAAATTTTTCCTTATAATTTATCATTTCTCAATTAAGAATTCCCCTATTTAGCATTGATTTACTGATTTTTTTAGCTAGTGGTTTACATGTGTTGTCCATCCGATTTTTTTTTAAAATAGTAGGCCACATGTTCTCTATAGTTAGAGATGACGTGCCGCTAACTAGATCATCTCCAGCCATATAAGATGGCTTGGAAGTCAAGCTTTTGCCCTTTTAGTCCTAAGAAAGCCCATTATCAACCATTTTTTCTCATGAAATAAAATCAAATGACACCAAGATCGACCATTTTAGTTATCGTAATATGAACAACCAATAACTTTCTCTCTCCTTTACTATTTTTAATGACTTTCTCTCACCTCTTTTAAATTAGAGACTTAGATGTGAACAAAATAAAATTTTGGATTAAAACACAAAAGTATCAAACAAAAGAGACAAAAGATGAAATTTTTGCAAAACTATTGTGGTAAAAATTGTCAAAAAAACAACCCATGAACAATGTTGGAAAAGAAGCCTTTATCTTATTTTTACTGTCAATTTTAATCCCTTTAGTTTCATTTTTTTACAAGAAAAAAAAACAATTTTATTTCTTGTAGAATCAAACATCAACCCAATATAAAAAAGTTTTTTTTTTAATGTTGTGAAAACCTTATAAAAAGCAATTGAAACAAATCATCAAACTCTATCCCTGTAATTCAATATAATTTGAAAGGGTAAAATTAAAAAACAATTGATGATAGAAGTGGAAAACAATTAGGACAAAAAATAGGACTATTTGGGCTACTAGTATAGAAAGTCAATTGTTTTTGGCAAAATAACACAATTGCAAATTATTTTTGGCAAAATAGCATAGTTTGGGTTTGTTACGTTTCAAAAAAACAAAATTTAATTAATTTAGTGGTTCTGAACTCGACAAATAAATAAGTCATGATTAGTGGCTTACAATACCTGAAACATTCAATACAAAGTCCAAATGACCAAAAACCCTCTCCCATATACTAATAACTATTATCAAGATTTCCTTTATGCTTCTAATCAACAACTACTCAAGATTTGTCTTTTATTACTAACAAACACCTTGATAATTTTTCAAATGACTCCTTATATGAACCAAAATACTAAAGCACCTTTTGTTTTGCAATTCATGTTTTGTCATATGATGTTTTATTCTTGTAGTGTAATTTTATTTTTTCTTGAACACTTGCAACCATCATTAAAAGGTTATTTATTACAGGGGTTGAAATATCATTAACAATAAAATATGCATCAAGTTAATGGTGGTATTTTTGGATAAAGATCGAGGCACATGTGTATGACCCCTTTTAACTTTGCTATCTCTAATAAACTTGGCCTTTTAAGGTATCCCCCATGTAAATACAACTTATATTTTGGTACTTGCATACATTGTAGTTGGACAAAGGTCGAGGTCGATCATTGAATTCGATATTCAACTAAATATGTAATGTGTCATGATTTAACTAATTTAACTAAATTATTTTTATAACTGAATGTTTGCTAAACCCCAAAATCAGAGCCTCTAAAAAAATGTCTATGACTAAATGCCAAATTATAGAAATAACAAATGCAGACCCAAAAGCATCTCCCAATTTAGGATCAAGAGGTATTATTTTATAATCAACATATACTATCACATCAAGGTTTAACATCTCATCATCTTCATCATCACTAGGTTTAGAATAGTCAAATATAGTATCATCATCTTTTAGCAAATCACCAATCAACAAACTATTTTACCCTTTACTAACTAACCTTATGAATTATGATGTTCTTAAACCTATTCAACTAAAAGTTAGGACACACAAAAGATTTGATCAACTACTCACATACAATTCCATCACGTTCAGTTCACTTCAGTTCACTTCGGATAACATAATCCATTATTGTCTTAAAATTATAATCATATACAATCAATACAGGAAACTATTGACATTCCTTAACTAGACACCTCTAATTTATATCGACCACAATATTATTACAATTTCACCCAAGTTCAAGACATATCACTACAACATTTAACAGTTTTACCGACGAAACTTTTCCATCGGCGTAAGACACATATTCTGTCAGTAATTAATTTACCAACGAAATCATCGATGAAAATTCTTCGTTGGTGAATCTTTCATTGGTAATTTTTTGTCCATTGGTAATAAAAAATATTATTGCAGATGGATTTACTGACGAAACAGACGCGTAAAAAAAATTACCCGCTTCATTTTGTAGGTATATCCCTCGATAATAATATTTTTTTATTACCAATGGATTTACTGAGGAATATACCGACACAAATTCCATCAGTAATTATTTAAAAATATTTTTAAAAAATTCATTTTATAAAATTATAAAATAATTAAATTAAAATAAATCAACACTCTATAATATATACTCAAAATGCTTGAAAAAAAGAATAAGAAAATCAACTCAAACAATTTTGCAAAATAAATAAAATGAAAAAATCAATTCAACTAAAAATTTTCATATGAAAAAAATGAAGTTGCAATTGCTAAAAAATTAAAAATTCTATAAATAAATCAATGAAAAATTGATCTCATATGAAAAAAAAATCTCACAACAACATTTATACAATTATTAAGAACAAAAACAATTAAAAATAAAATAAAAAACAAATATAGTGAAAAAAATCATCAAAAAAAGAAGAAAAAAGAAAAATCTTACCTTAATGTAGTTGCAAGTGAAGCTAAGGAGAGAGAAAATTTTTTATAAAGCATAATAATTAAAAAAAAACTAAAAGGATAAAATAAGAAAGAAGAAGAAGACATACCCGAGTATGGAGGAAAAAAGAAGGAGATGAGGAGAGAAAAGAAGAGAAAGAAATAGATATTGATGTTTTTTACATATAGTGAAGAAGAAGAAGAAGAAGAAGAAATGAGTTCGTCTCTTGTGAAATAAGGGGATTCAGACTATTTATTGGAGCGTGTTAGCGACGGATTTACCGACAGATAATTGAATATTAATATTTTTTTAATTATTCCATCGGTAATTCCATTGGTAATATTTAATTTAAATTTTCAATTTCGTAAAAAATTTTCAGATACCGCCAACAATTACTAATGATTTTTCAATCCGTCGGTGATTCCGTCTGTAATATTTAAATAAAAATTTTAAATTAATTAATTTTTTTTAGAAAACTATGAAATAACACCAATGACTTTTCAATCCCTAAGTGATTTTATCCGTAAAGAACAACAATTAACAGTGCAATTGGAAAGTGAACAGTTCTAAAGCTCTCTGGAAAATTCTGTCAGTGATTTCCTTTATGATTGACATAATGAACAATGTTCACAGTTTACCAATGAATTCACCGATGAATTTTACCAACGAAATAAATCCCATCGGTAATTCTGTTTATAAAAATAACACGTCATTATTTTTTTGCTTTGTTTTAATTTTTTTTCCACTGTAATTTTCTCAGTATTTCCGTTTGTATTTATTGATTTTTTTGGTAGTGTATAGTTTTATTTTTTTTAATATCCGCATATAACATACCTAAATTACTATTTAAAAACACATTGCTCCCATTGTTATAGGTGAATCTACTATTCACAACATGAACATTAATACCACCGTAATAAAAAAAAATTTGATACCAGTCATTTGGATATAATTTAAACTAAATCGCATTAAATCAACCCTAATTGCCAAAATTCATTGCAAATTCAAACCAATTCAAACAAATTCATAAAATTTAACACTATAAAATCCAAGATTCAACATAATTCATGATATTAAACCTAATTAATATTTTCATGTTCAATTGCATGAAATGAAACCCAAATTCATAGCAAATTAAAATTATTCAAACAAAATACCAAATTCGGTAACTTATCCACAATTCAACATAACATATAATTCTTCAAAATTCTACCAAATTCATGCTCTATTGCATGAAATTGCCAAGCTTAATTGATAGCATTCATAGTTGATTCCAACCAATTAACACAAAATCCTTAGTTAGGCAACTACATCAAATCAAGTCTAATTGATGACATTCATAGCTAATTTTTCAATAATTCAATAAACCCTAAATTCAACCTAAGCCGTAAACATGAATTTTATTTCGATAAAACCCATATAATTAATAACAATATAGTATGTTTACCTTACTTGTAAGACTAGAAAGTATTGGCAAGATGGTGACATCAATGACAAAGATGATTTTTATTGTTTTTTAAAGAAGAAAACATCCTAAGAGGCTTGGATACTAAGATGGATTCGAGTTATGGGCGTTTAAAGGTAAAAAAAAAAGTGATTCATAGGCTTTTTAGATAGAGTCTATTTGCATCATTTTTAGAGAGAGAAGGGTTATGCATTTGTGTTATTTGATCTGAGCAAGAGCTTAAATTTCACAACATGTCACATTTCAAATGCATGATAGGTTAAGTTTTTACTATTAAAAAACACAACATGGTGGTTGTCATGCTTGAAAATAGTGGTATTTATTAAATGTCGAACTTTTTAAGCATGATAAATTTAAATTGTATTATTTGGCTAAATTTTTTTAAACTATGTCATTCCCCTATTAATTTCAAATTTACTGTGCTAATTTAGAAAAAATAAAAAAAGAAATAATATTACAATACAAAATGTTTTTCCTTGCATGCACATTAAAATCCCCAAACGCGTTAAGTTTCTTGTCAATTGAGTAAAGGCATCGTTTTCAGCTAACGTTGACTTAATATATGAGGTAGCACATCCAGCGCGGTGGTTGTTGGGTGCACTTATTGATAGTTGTCTAGAAGCCGTATACGGTTCATCGGACAAGAAATCCATTCGTCTTGACCAGCCGATGCAGAAGAGAAGGGCCACCATTGACAATTTAAAGAGCGGAGACTCTTTCCAAGTGGTTAATCCGAAAAAAGTTTATAAAATCCAAAAAACTTTGAAGAGTAGAGTGGACAAAATTGGATACCATTGACACTTAAAGGTGAAACCACTAGGTATACGGATAACGCAATTATGTTTTAGCATAGAACCTTTTACTAAGTTAGCTAAAAAGACAAAAAAATATAATCAGGCTTCTCTCCCAGTAGGTCAGACTAAAATTTTTATAATGCAAGAAAAAAACTCGAATGATAACAGACCTAATAGTACGTGTGGGTTCCTTGTATAAAATTTTATGATGATTTTTTTATATAAAAAATATTAAAATAATAAAATATTAGATTGATTTTGATCTATAATTAAGTTAATTGTCTATCTATCCAGAACTGATAGCTGGAAAATCATGAGAGAAAGCTTTTGGATCTATAAATCCAGTTTTGAACCACTTTTTACTAAGAAAACAACTAAAGCAAAAAATCCGTTTCTTAACTGTTTTTTACTTAGAAAAAAAACAACTAAAAAACATCATCAAAACTTTGCTAAACCATCTAATAACCCTAAAAACTCAAAAACATGTAAAAAAATTAAAATTCAACCCGAACTGTAAAAACAAACTAAGCCCAAATTTACCTTTTCATGTAAGTTTAGATATAAGAATTGTCACATCAAACTTTTCTTGTTAAATAAAATTCGTTAACACTAATAACGATGATTTTTATTGTTGAAAAGTGGTCAAATTTAAAAATTTCAATCTCCTCACCAATTTCAGGCGATTTTCTCAATCTTTTTTCTAACTCATGGATCAAAATGCATAAAAAATAAGCTTTCAGATTAAATTAAAATTATGAGGATTAAAAAGAACTTTTTTCAAGAATTTTAGATTGACCATGTTATTTCTCTTTGTTTTACACTTTAGTTTCTTTTTTTTAATTTGTCTGTCCTTGAAGTATTTTGGGAAGCTTATCAATATTTTGGCATTAAAAGCTTTGATTAAAAAAAATAATTGAGGATAAAAAAAAATTGAGTATCGGAAAAGAAAATGGTTGGTGAAGCTACAGTAAAATGCTTAAGCGTTTTAATATGTTTAGTAATTGTGGGATTTTTTTTGGTGGTGTATATCATTCTATTTACATACATTTTCTATTATGAATTCTTAATATCAAATTATTTGTTTATATTTTCAATTTTGAATCAAAACAAGATATTATTATACTACCGTTATTCATAATTCTTTATTTTATTTTATACATTATTTTATTAAAAATATAATTATTTTTAATGACACTTTTTTAAAAAGAGTAATTAGACAAAACTGTCATTATGTTTTTTTTTTATGTATCATATAAAACCTTTTATTTATTTACAATACAATTTCTATAAAAAAAATTATACATTTACTTTAAATTACACTACTTTAAAACGCTTGGGAAAAATATTATACATTTACTTTGAACATAGACTCATTACATTGTAAACTATACTGTAGATATAAAGTGTTTGCATTGTAGATGACACTATAACACTAGGGGGCATTGTCTTTTCTATTTTTTAGTCAAAAAGTGTTGCTGGGTCATCAGGTCCGGCAACACTCAATAGCATTGGATGCTGCCTCCAATTGAGCTCTGATTAAATCATTCGTATTGAATTTATCACGTTATATACAAGCTATTAGTGTGTTTGTTTTTGTATTTTAAAAGTATTTTTTAATTTAATTTAAATTATTTTTTATGATTTTGGATTTTATGATGTGCTGATTTAAAAAATAAATCAAATAATTTTTTAAAAAATATTTTTTGATACAATTCCAAACAGAAACAATATTTTAAAAACAACTACCATTAAAATCCTCTTCGTCGAGTAATTGCAAGATCATTAATAGAAGATCTTTATGGTGAGGAGTCATTCTCATTGTTGCTCCAAAGGACATGATAGAAGGAAAGGTTCTGTCACAAATAAATAAATAATTTAGACCAAAATATATTAATACATGGGTTCACAATCAAGCCAAGAAAATAAATATTAATCCCCAAAAGGGTTGGGTCCTGCTAGCAGCAGGATTCACTAGCGATGGGTCCTGTTGGGCAGCCAAATCTAATAGCATTGGGTCCTACCTCCAACACAACCCAATGACATTAGGTCCTATCGGAAGCTATTAGTGTGTTTTTTTTCATTTAAAAATTATTTTTAAATATCATTTTATTTTTTATTTTAAATTATTTTTGTATGATTTTGGATTGTTTTGATATGCTAGTATAAAAAATAAATCAAAAAAATATTTTTAAAGATATTTTTCAATACAATTCCAAACAAAAAAAACATTTTAAAAATAACCACTATTAAGATCCTCATCATCAAGTAACTACAGGATCGTTAATAGAAGATCTTTATAGTAAGGAGTCATTCTCACAGTTGCACCAAAGAACATGATAAAAGGAGAGGATCTGTCACAAATAAATAAATAATTTAGACCAAAATATATTAATACATGGGGTTCAGTCAAGCCAAGAAAATAAAAATTAATACATACTATTATGTTGCACGTATATGTAATAAAACTATACTTGCATATTATTGGGTCCTGCTGGGCAAC
This sequence comes from Populus nigra, assembly GCF_951802175.1. Classification (NCBI taxonomy): domain Eukaryota; kingdom Viridiplantae; phylum Streptophyta; class Magnoliopsida; order Malpighiales; family Salicaceae; genus Populus; species Populus nigra. Next base: position 4,316,936 of record NC_084869.1, read on the forward strand.
CGGATCTAATAGCGTTAGGTCCTGCCACTAAGAGGATCCAATAGCGTTGGGCCCTACTGCTAGCAAGACCCAATAGCATTGAGTTTGATGTTGTCGTCAAAACCTAGAGGTCTAGCTTGGCCGTTAAACTGAAAATGCTTAAAATATTCTCTATACTCTTCATTTTTTTTACATGATTACCTTTTTTGTCATTGGATTGTACAATTTGTAATCATTTAAAGTTTCTCCATATCCCAGCAGTATGCATTTCTGACTTTTATCTTCAAGTTTAGTTCTTTTTTCCTCTTGAATTTTGGCATAAGCAGTTCTCAAATGATCAACTCTTGGTTTCTTCAAGCTTCATGCTTTTTCTTGTGTGATCTTCTATAGTTTTTTTTTGTTGGAAATCTATTCAAAAAATACACGACACATACAATTGCATCTCTCCAAAAAAATTTTGGATAATTTTTTTTTTCTTTTAGCATACATCTAACCATGTTCATAATAGTTCTGTCTTTTCTCTCGATACTCCATTTTATTGTGAAGTTTGTAGCATTGTGAGCTGATGAATAATACCATTTTTTAAAAAAATAAACATCAAAATCATGAGAAATATACTATCCTCTTCTATTTGTTCTTAGACATTTTAACTTGTACTCACTTTGTTTTTCTACAAAATTTTTAAACTCCCTGAATTTGCTGAACACTTCTTTCTTTTCTTTTAATACATATAACCATGTCTTACCATTGAAATCGTCAGAAAAAATGAGAAAATACATGTTTTCTCCTATTAAATTAGGCGAAATAAGGCCACACACATCTGAATACACTAGGTCGAGAGGTTAAGATGCTTTTGAACTCTTCTTTGGAAATGGCTTTCTATGCTGCTTTCCCATTATACACACTTCACACATTCTATTTGTGTGCTCTAACTTTGGTATTCCAAGAACCATTTTGTTTTTCTTCATCAGCATCAATGATCTAAAGTTAAAATGTCCATATCGCAGATGCTATAAATTCATCATGTTGGAGATTTTTGCCTTGAAACACTTTGACAGATATATATTCACATCTAGAGGAAACATCCTGTTTTTAGTAATTTTAACTGAAGCAATTGCAGCTCCAAACTCATAAAAAACCTTTAAATTCTTATCTTTCATCTGCACTTTAAAGCCTTTCTCCAAACATCGTCCTAAACTCAGAATGTTGTTCTTCATGTCTAAAACATAAAAAACTTATGATATGAACTCATGCTCACCATTCTTAAGTTAATAAGAATTCTACCTCTTCCTTCAACTAGTCTTTGAGAAAGATCTTCAAAGGTAATGTTACCTGTATAACTTTCATCGGTATCAACAAGTGTTTTCTTCATACAACACATGTGATTTGATGCTCCTGTATCTAGATACCAGGTGCTAGAGTTGCTGCCATTAAATTTTCCATAGGCCAACAATAATGAAGGTTCTTTAGAATTAGTTTCTTTTTTAGCAAAGTTGAAATTCTTATCTTCAAATTTGTATTGAGAACAATTTGATGCAAAATGACCAAACTCATACAATTATAACATTGTATGTTTGCATTATTATTCCTCCAATTTGAATATCCTCTATGACTTCTTCCTTTACTTCTGCCATGACCTCTAAAATTAAAATTTTGATTTTGTGCACCAAGAGATTTTTTATTTTTGAATGATCTTCCTCCTCTTCCTCTTCTATGAAAGAACTTTCCTCTTTGAAATTCTTCTCTGCCAGATTCGCTAACATTCTTCACAATTAACTTTGTCTGCAATATTTGTTCAATAAATCTTCCTTCTTCTATTATATTAATTTTTTACTCATGAGCTTGCAGAGATCCCATTAATTCTTCCACTGTCAGATCTTTCAAATTCTTTGATTCTTCAATTGCTGCAACCAAATGATCAAACTTTGAATCTAGAGACCTTAGAATTTTCTCCATCACACGAACATCATCAATATTTTCACCATTCCTTCTCATTTGGTGTACTAAAGAGATTACTTTTGTGAAGTAATATAAAACTATCTCATTACTTTCTTTATTCAACTTCTCAATGTCTCCTCTTATTTACAACCGTACCTTTTTTGTCTTTTCAACTCCACTATAAGTCTTGTTAAGCATTTTCCATGCTTCCTTTGACGTCTTTGTTGGTGCTGCCATCTTAAAAGTTGCTTCATCAAGTCCTTGATAAATAATGAATAAAGCCTTATTATCCTTCTTCCTTAATTATCTCCACGTTTGTCTTTCTACACTACTAATTGCTGCCTCTTCTCTTGTTGATTCTGGTTCAATGTAATCGTCTTCAACTAACTCTCATAACTCTTGTGATCTTAGTAGTGCCTTATATTGAATACACCACATATCATAGTTTTGTTTTGTAAGACTGGGAATATGAAACCGAGCACTATTATTACTGGAAGTCATATCTACTCTCAAGCTCTGATACCAAATTTATTGGGAAAAGCAATAACAGAACAGAGGAGGGGTTACTACTCAAACAATTTTGGTGGAATACAATACACTAAATAATGGTAATCTCACACCTTTCATTATCAAATCCATACAATATATATAGACATTATAAAATATCTTTTATAATCTTCAAAGTACTTAATTAATATTAGACTCTTAAATATTTATTCTAGATTCATAGTATTTCTGATGTTCATGAATATTTATTATAACATTAACTTCAATACACTTAATCTTAGTAAACAAGTTTAATAACTAACAAGTCGAGATCTATTGATAAGAATAACAAGTTGAGAAATTGAGAGACGTGTATGGATAAGACTCCTCCACTTGTAGCAGAAACCTAAATAACCCATCACCTCTTCCAAATACTCCTATAAATTTGAATTGAAAGCTTTGTGAAAGTCAACTTTTAAAATGAATCCATTTCTTCCACTTCTTCCATTTCTTTTATGATTGTGGACAATATCATATCATTAGCAATCATGAATCCATTAAGAATTTGTCTTCTTTTTATAAAAGTAGTTTGATTTGGGTTGATGATATGAGGGAGTACTGTCTTTAACCTAGAGGACAAAAGCTTCTAAACTATATTTACAAACTGTGTATCAGACTTATAGATATAAGAACTAAAAACCATTTACCAGTTTCTATTTTAGGATTAAAGTCATAAAGGAGGTATTAATCCCTTTAAGTAGATGTTTTGTCCCAATGAAATCATTGATCATCTAATGAATCTTAGTACCGAGCAAATTCTAGGATTTTTTATAGAAACTTGTAATGAACACAATTGGACTCGATGCTTTTGACCCGTCACATTCCTATAAAGCATGTTTGACTTCCTCTAAAGTAGCTTCTTGTTCTAGATAGTTGGATAATTGTTATGGAATAACTTTAACCCCCTCTGCACCTGTTTAAACCTAATGAAAAACTAGCTTTGATAAAAAAAAAAACCTAAAAGTAGATGATTTAATTTCATCTGAAGAACAAAAAGTATTTCCATCATGTGTGATTCTAGAGATTGCATTTTGGCTTCTCCTACTATTGGTTATAAGGTGAAGAAAATTTGGTGTTCCTATCTCCTAACTTACACTAGTTTTACCTTGATTTTTGTCTCCAAATAGATTCAACATGTTTGTTAGCCATCCATTTATTTGACACCAAGCCACTAAGCTTACGTTTTTCTGCCTTTGTTTGGTCTCGATTCTCACCTGTATCCTCTAAACCTTTGATCTGATTCTGAATATCAAACAAGCTTTAAGATTTTTAGATAATTAATTCAGTTGTTTTAAATAAACATTGCTTGCCTGGATATGGACAGCACCCATCATAATCCTTTAAAAACCTTGAATGCTCAAACCAGTAATTCATAAACTTGAATGGCTTCCATCCACCATTTACTATAACCGAACTTAAAGTCAATTAGCAGTGATCTCATAAATCTCACAGATGTCGAGATAAAATAAGGTTGCCAAATTGAAGATGGCAAGATGTTGATACAAAAGCTTTATCAATTCAGCTTATTGAATTTCCTTTAAACTAGGTGAAACAATGGCCATGACATTATTAATGAATCTAATATTTGATTTATGAATCTAGAGTAAAAATAAATTTCATGGGACAAAAATGCTTTGTAAAGAAAATTATAAAGTTGTTATAATTATTGGATTCATATTGCACCAAAACATTATTTCTAAAATGTTCTTAGTCGATGCTCTCTTAAATATTGGATATTTATTAGAGCTGTAGACACTGATACATATTATATTCTTTTCTTTTCTTTATCAATTGTTCTTATAAGTTAAGGTTTAAAGGATACCTAAAACTAATATGTAGGTGCTTGTCATAAGACATATACATTGAACTAACCTGCATGAGAATTCCATAATGAGAGATCACCTATGTCTATAGAAATGCTCACATGATGGTTGTGTAAATGATCATTAGACTTAAGATCACTAAATTATTTTATATAGAAAATGTTATGTTTTGATTCAGTTACATGTTATCTTAATCTAGGTAACAAAAGAACAAACATTGGGTATAACATGAAATATATGAAGGTACTTGAGTGATTAAGAGAGGATTCATCACCCTAGATAAATTAGGAAAAATGTTCCATCTGTTCTCAAATAGAATTGACTAATAAATCATTGGCGAAGATTGAATGAGATTTGAAAAGGGTTTTAAATCTTATTCATACGATCAATGACTATTATATAGAGAACAAACATGATTTAACATGACATACATACTTCATGTTTTAATGTTAAATCAGAACATTATTGATAAAAGGATACTAATTACAATGAGAAACCGGTCACCAAAAGGTTAATTCAAAATACTAATGATTTTTCTAATATTTGGAGGATCATGACACGTTGCTAAATGATCCATTGATCTTCAAATATAAATTAATCAATTGTTGAATTGATAACAAATTAAATTATTTAATTTATATAACTCTATTTAATTATAATTATAATTTATATTTGAGCCAATATATTAGGAACCTAATGAGTCACACACATTAAGAACCATTAATCAGAAATTAAATCGAGATGTTTTAATTAAGTATGACTTGATTAAAACATATTTTAGAAATTAAGGACTAGATTATAATTAATATAAAGATTATATTTTTAGACCTAGAAAAGTCAAGTAAGGACTTGATTGAGTTAATTTCTAAAATTATCCTAAATTAATATATGAATATTATTTAGGAGATAAATTGATATTTTATCAATTTATTCAGATCTCCCTATAAATAGTAAATTATGCCTCTTATTTAGACGCAGTTATCTGTTAGACAGAAAAACTATGCAAGTCACATAATAGAGAGTTAGGACTCTAAGCATAGCAATCCCTTTATTTTAAATAGGGATTTAAGAGATTTTTTTCCGGTGCTTCGTGTTGGTTACAGTTGGAGACCAGATAATTAGACGACTTGTGGTTTATGAAAACTCAACCCTTAAATAATTATTCAAAGCCAAAGAAGATCATCATTAGGCAATAAATCCCTAAACAACTCTAGATCTGTCTAACGAGATCCTAGAAACTCTTGAATACTTTTGTTTTATTGTTTTTGCTGCGTTTATAATATTTGAGAACCAAACACTATCAAGCCACATTCTATCAACAAAATCTATCAACGAATTTGCCTATTATTTGTAACTTTATATGATTATTTGATCCTATGGTAGTTTTACTCGGTCTAGATTTAGAATATGATATCAATGTTTTTTCATTGACATGGTTTTTTCATGTTTATATTTACTTTACTTTACTTTATTATTATTTTTTTATTTTGTTCAATTTTTTACGTAGGTGTCAATAATTTTTTAGTTTATGAAATCTAGTTATGAAATAAGAGCTAACCTCATTAGTAGGCCAAACTAAGGTGATTGTATTCTTTCCTAGTTGTGTAAGCAACCCTATAATCCATAACCACCTATGATCAATGTTGGGGTTTTACTTTTAAGGAAACTTTAGTAGCCAATTTACATTTAAACAAACCCTCTCTTCAAGATCGTCTAAATATCCAGTGTGACAATATGCCGATTCTATCTTGGATTATAGGGGCTAAGCCATATATTTTTTTTATTATTTTTACTTGGAAATTGTGTTTCCATGGTTGTTTGTTATAGTTTTTTTTTCATATGCTTTTCTTATGTTTGTAGGTTGGGTTTCATATTATTGATGTTGTCTCCTGCACACCTCTCATGTACAAATGCTACCCTCATACATTTATCAGCTCTCTGCTTGAGCTTTAACTAGGACTGCATTGAAAGTATCTTAGCGTACATGTAGCCCTTGGCTCGCAAATCTTCCCGAGATCTTCCGTTTATATATATATAGTAAAATGACTAATATACCATTTGAGATAAAAATTAATAAATAGAGGGTAGAGGTTTTTTCAACTTTTCATTTTCAAAACACAATAAAATAAATAACTACTTTGACCTTGAATTTAAATTGTTTTTAACTTGGATCAAGGATTTTTTTTCCCCTCATGTTTTTTATTATTAAATTTGATCAAGGACAATTTAATATTTCAGCATATATAAAATATTATTTAATGTTAAAAAGGGATTGCTCGTGTAAATCACATGAACACGTGTGGGTTCGCCTGCGTTTTTTCAATGACGCATATGGTGTTATCAAATGGGCAAAACCCAACATCCACGGTGGTGTTTTGATCTTCATGGTGGCTCATCCAGTCTTGCGTAGCCTTTGCAACCAAAAAAAGCTTGAGTTTTCCACTAGATATCTTTTCTTCTTTTTTTTTCTTTCATCTCCCCTCATCGATTTAAGCGTTACCCCTATATATTTTTAGAGCAGCATTTTTAATTAATTTTTTTTAGACTTGGCCCCTATTCTTTATATTCCTATTTTTTTTTATAATTCATGGAATTGAATTTTTCTTTCAATATGATCCTCATTTGATTTTTTTTCCATGCATATTTGGTCTCTATTTTTTTTATTCTGATTTATTTTTATTTTTAATCATTTTTTTAATTGAATTATATTTTTGATTGCATCCCTCAATCTTTTATTTTATATTAGATTTGATCCTTGTTCTTTTATTTGCAATTTATTTTTTCTTTTTTTATTCGAACCTTCTTTTTCAATTCCATACCTCGACATATTATTAATCAGGATCTTGTTAATCAAGAATTTGATTTCATGATTGTTTCAATTTTTTCTTCTATGGGATGATTAGGACCTCAAGACTCCGGTCATAAGTTTGAAAGATTGGCTCGGTTGGCTTAGGTCTTTTTGTAGGTCCTTTTATACAATTGATTTTTTTTTAATTTCATCCTTCTATAGGATTATCATGATCTCATATACCAGGTCATGCGTTTCACATGTTAACCCATCTTGACTCGAACCAATTTTGTTTTTATACTCAATTTATCAGTTGTTGTATTTTTTTAATTACATTATCAAATTAACCAAGATTATTGAATTCAATAAAGCTAATATATACCTAATTTTCTAATTTCTCAAACTTCTTTAAAAACTTTGATGTCTCCAAAGCATTTTATTTTTACATTGAAAAAACATTTAGTCCAACCTATTGCGTTGCGTGTGCTCCCCAATCTAGTGTCTACTAGGGGTGTTCACGGTTCGGTTCGGTTCGGTTTAGACTAAAAAAACCAACCGAACCGAATTTTACTATTTTGGAGAAATATTAATCGAACCGGACCGGAAACCGGTTCAAACCGAGCCGGTCCGATTCGGTTAAATCCGGTTTTTTTTTGGAAAAAACCGGAAAACCTAATCCCTTCATGAAATCCGATTTATAAAAACAAACTTTACTGCTTCAGCAAAAGTGAAAATGCCAAGGTTCAGACAAGACAGAGCTCCAATCAACTGCACTTCTGCAATTTTTGTAAGTGAAGCATTACATTCAATAAAACCTACTGATCAAAGTGGTGTTGTTCAAAGCTTCAGATTTCAAAACTTCACTTCTATCTCCAAATTAAAACTACAGCAGTCACTTTGTGTTCATATAAGCTGGAGCTATCAAAGATTCAGATCATGATTCGGACAAATGTTACTAGTGAAGTACAAGTGATGCCTCTTAATTTCTAAGGCTAGCAAGTGCATGGTTCATAGAAGATGGTTAGACCACATTGAAGAAGATTGAAACTAAACCCATATTTCAAGACACCAACAAAATGCAAGGGAGCAGGACTAACGCACACCAAAACATAGCCTAGAAATTTACAGTGATACACTTATCAATGGAGGAGCCTTGTTGTTCTGCTGCAAACCTGCAAGTGAAGAGAGAAGCTTGAGGTTTTCTTCGGGAGATGCATAAGGGAGAAGAGGAAGGATGCAAATTGAAGGAAGAGAGTTAAGAGACACCGAGACAGATACGGAAGGGAGAAGAGGAAGGATGAAAATTGAAGGTGAAGGAAGGGCATCTGTGAAGAGACAGATGCGGAAGGGAGAAGACAATAAATCGTCTTTGGCTCTTTGCTTTTTGGTGTGGGCGGCGGCTTTTCAGTTCAGAATTGAATTAGGGTTAGGCATACTGAGTTACTGTGGTATTTATATTATCGGTTCGGTTCACCGGTTTAAGTGGTCAAACCGGAACCGAACCGAACCGGCCAAATTTTATGGTTTTAAAATCGGTTTAATCGGTTTTTTATCTCGGTTCGGTTTTCTCGGTTAATTTTTCATCGGTTTTCTCGGTTTTTTCAGTTAATCGGTTTTTTTGAACACTCCTGATGTCTACTATAAAAATAGCAGACTGACTATCAAGAGATGAGAGATGAGAAAAGAGAGTGGTGAGATTGTTGACTAGCATGCTAAGACATGGTAAAAAAATAGCTGCTAAAATACACCTTTGAAATAGAAGGAGCTCGTTTGCATTTTTATGAGCACTTTCAGATCCCCATACTTTGAGTGGCTAATTTGCAAGCTCTCAATCTCATTTGATGATGAACTCGATCGTCTCTGCGGATAAAAATATAAATCATGGTACAGTTTTGAGAAAGATCAGAGATAAAAACTCTCTTCACCTTTCATATTTATAGGAGTTTAATTAATAAATTTAAAGTAAAGTTAAAATTCTTGAAATAAAAATTACATAAAAAATTATAAAATTATTATAATTAAAAGTTTTCTAATGATACATACATAAATAGGCATGCATACATACATGATTATTACCCTTCTTCTTCTTCTTCTTCTTCTTCTTCTTCGAATGATTGGGACATATTCCTCAATCCAGCCACAACTAAGATAGCAACATGGAGCATTTCAGATAACATCAACACAGCCAGCAGCAAGCAGAGAAGTTGTCTTCCCAGTACGTATTTAAGTCCTGTCTAGCATCCTCAGAGCCCGATGTAAGACCTTACATATGAATTAAAATCCAATTCTCATGGAAGACAAGACCTTCCAAGTTCTGCATTTTCACCATAGGTGCAAGCATTAGATGAACTAAAAGTATAAATGGACGTAGTCAGGGACTAACTTGTTAAAAATAAATTGGATAGACTTGTACTTGCAAAAATATTTATATCAGTTGAGATAATTCAAGAGACTTAAAAATATATACATCTTTAATAGAAGACACTTTAGATAAATACTTTAAAATTAATTCCAATACTCTTTTAATTTTAAAAGTCTAAAAACTCTTGAAATTTGAAATACGTTGCACGATCATCTCGTCGTGACTTGTTAATGGCATCTCATTAAGAGTTCTCTTTTCTCTTTTCATGTGTGGTGTCTCTTGTGCACCATCTTTTCTTGTGCAAGCTTAAGTTTCTTCTCTCTCTCTCTCTTAATGCAAGGTCTCAATATCATCTCCTACAACTAATTTTTCTTCCTTGGATGTCATTTGTTCATCCACAATCTCTTGGGATTTCTCCTTTTCTTCTAAACATGCTTTAATTTCTCAAACTTCCTCAAAACACCCTACTAGATTTTACTTTTAAACGAGAAGAAGTCCCTATAGACTTGGATTTAAACTTACGACACTCATTTATACTACTTTAGATAATTCAAGAGACTTAAAAAATAAATATATCTTTAATAATTACATGCATAGACACCTAGAAGAACTAAAATATACTTTCAATAAAAACTTCAAAATTAATTCCAACGTAACTTACAGATTGCATGGCATGTTTGCTGAACTTTTTGATCATTCATTCCCTTCAATATCGTGCACGTTGTCTTTCAACTTCAACAAACTTGGTTATCTTCTTCATATGAATTGAAAAAATTGGCCAGCTTTTGTGATACAGATTGTTGACTTTCATCCAACGATTCTTCATTTCCATCATAATCATCGTCGTCCTCATAAACCAGGAGAATTCCACTCTTCTTCAGCACAATCCCTTCAATCACCGGTGGATTTCGCTTTCTTACCTGTATCTTACAGCCATCTTTCAACATTGAAACCAAAGGTTGGATATTTGAATATCGACATATGTGAATTTGATCCTCATTGATCTTTGGTATTCCCCGTAAGTATAATGTGGTGCTGTGGATAGGTATATTCTGATCAAGTACAATGGCCTGAATGTCTGGTATAAGTGGGGAATATCTCAAGTGCTCTGGTATCTCGCGGTCCAGAGAGACGACAACACTTACAATCACAGCTTTGATTGAACGATTATTTTGCTCGGAAAAGTGAACTACACTTTCTTGAGAAAACCAATCTGGGAATTTACTCCCAGGCATACTTAAGTTGCGAATATTCCTCAAGCAAACCTGCAATTAAAAAAAGAAGAGGCAAAACTTGTCAATCACTCTAAAACATGCACGTATAGCGGTATAGGTACAAGATAGAGAACCTTGGATAGTCTTCTCTTCACTGTCAAGGAGCATGCCTTGCAACTGCTCATGTATAACCGTTTCAGGAATTTCAAGCATCCGATGCCAGGAATGTCCACCACTTTCTCGCAATTTGTGATGTTCAGCAACGTCAACCTTTCCAAGCCTGAAACATCTGATATTGTTTCCAATCCAAAGCAGTTGGAAACATCCAATTCCTCTAAACTTGGGGGAAGCGGAGGGAGAGACTTCAGCTCTTCACAATGAGGCAGGAGAAGCTTCCGTAGAAGAGAAAGGCCATATAAACTGGATGGAAGGCTGCTGATATTGTTGTGGCCCAGATCCAAGATGTCTAACGATGACAGTTTCTCAAAATCATCAGGAATTTTTCCAGATATTCTCCAAGCACGAGCATTTAGTTCTTCTAGCAAGGAGAGTCTTGAGAAAGAATTTGGAAGGACAACCAACTGTTCTTGTGTTCTGAGATATTCAAGCGGATCTTTTTGCATTTTCAATATCTTTAAGCTAGAGAGATTTCCAAAATTTTCAGGTAATACTGTAACAGCAGTCTTCTCCATTAGCAAGTGGCATAAAGACTTCAAATTTCCTATCGAAACAGGAAGCTTGTGGAGCCTTTTACACTCATCCAATCTCAACATCACAAGGTTTTCCAGCCTCCCAAAGGATTCAGGCAACTCAGTAATATTACAACCAAACAAGTTTATAGTAGTAAGATTCAGTATGTTCCCAATTGCTTCAGGCAATTCTCTAAGAGATGTGCACTTCCTCAAGTAAAGCTTCTCAATCATTTTCAAACCACGAATTTGCTCTGGAAGTTCTGATATTGATGTCCCATCTAGCTCAAGTTCGCTAATAGAAGCAAGTCCTCCAATTGAATCAGGCAATTTGCTCAGAAAATGACACCCTCCAGCGAATAATGTCTTTAAATAAGGTAATGAACCTATTGCAGCAGGTAATTCCTTGATTGCACTGCTATTAATTGAAACTTCCATCAATGACTGGAGATTTCTAATGGATTCAGGAATCGAAGTGAGTGACTGGCACCGCATTAAGCTTAGTTTCTCAAGGTTTGACAAAGATCCGATAGAATCTGGCAGTTCTTCAACTGCAGAATGATTGAGAGAGAGTTCCTTCAGAGAAATCAGGTTTCCCAAGCGTTCTGGCAGCCTTTTTATGAATTTGCAACCATTCAAACTAAGCTTCTCAAGTTTTGTAAGGCGGTAAAGAGATTGGGGAAGCATAGATATAGCAGTTTTATCAACAAGAAGTTCTTTCAAGGAATTCATGCTGCCTATGTCCTGTGGCAATTCTTCTAATTTTAAGCAGTTGGAGAGAATGAGATTCTGAAGAAGTCTGAGCCCAGAGACATCACGTGGAAATTCAACAAGGTTTATGCATTCATCCAAGTTCAATTGAAGTAAGGTCCTTACATTCCCCAGTGATTCATGAATCTTGGTCAGTTGTATGCAGCCTTTAAAATCAAGCTTTTCCAACTTTTTACATCCAGATAAATCAGGACTGGCCTCGAGATTATAGCAACGTCGAAGATTCATAACCATCAAGTTCTCAGCCACCTAAAAACAAGAATATTTCAATCGCAAAAATGGGTTAAGAAAGAAAAACAAAAACATTTCCTATAACAGCAGATCCAAAGAACTTCAATGACTTGTAACAATAGTAAAATTGAGAATATCATGAATCATATTCCAATAAAATCTCACTTGGGCAAGACTGAAACAGGATCATCCTGGGTAGTTATTAATTAAACATATTCGTTTAAGCTATTTTACGAACTAGATAAGCAAAGCATACCTTGTTCCTAGTCCAACCCCAAACTCGTTGAATTCCACTCTCCGATAGATCTAGCACTGCTAGTTCATGAGGAGCATAATCAGAAGTAAGTTTTTTCAAAGGACAATTTTTCCATTGTAACCACTTCAGGCTAGCAGGAAAACTTTTGAACTTCCCTTTCACTTTTGCATGATTGATTTGTAGGAGTCTCAAATTAACCAATGATTTCAAGGCTTCAGTGTCAAGTATCAGCTCTCCCTCCTCTGCTCTTCGTTGAAGAAACAGCTTACATTTTTCAATCAAGTAGTCAAGTGCAGAACTCGGATTAAGTGCGCTAACCCAAGAAATATTTTGAGTTCTGACATAATTATTCTTTTCAAAGTCAAGGATTAAACCTTGTACATGTCTTGTTCCCTGTTTACAGTACCACAATTAGGAAAGTGGAAATCATGTTGTAATGTAACGAAAAAGTAGAAGCAATCTAGCAAACCATTAAGGTTGATAACATATGACCGTGGACAATAAAAAAACACCTTCCTTATCTCCCTCACTGAGAATAAAATTTGTGAAGAAATCACATTGAGGGTTGCATTCAGCATCAAGGGCAGCTTCAATTCTATTAAATTTAGTTTCCACCTCACGTTTTATAGGTAGACACACACATACTCATCTTTCATAAGATTCTTCAGGCATGCCCATGAATCACACTAGCTATGTGTTACCTGAAAACGAATTTTTTGAAGCTCCTTGGCAACACACACACACACACACATATATATAGACACTGACTAATATGAACACTGACTGATATAGAACAACATGCGTCACTACTACAAAAACACAGTATAGAATTACAACATGATGGTAAAGAAATATCAATATGCAGTATATTTCCTGAAGTTACCGTTTATTCCGATCACACCTTCTTTGTGAAATTATGCGTTGATGTTTAGTACTTAATTCCAAGATGTGCACATGCACAGTATAGAACTACTTAGTGGCGTACAAGACTGTCAATAGCAGTAAATTTTCAAGAAGTTATGACTTTCACCTTCTTGTGCTTCAGCATTGTTATGATATCGCCGCGATCCCATAGCCTACTACGCATACCAGGATCTAAAAGGTTTTCATATCGAACAATTTGTCTTCCCATGTCTATAAGTTGATCATGCATCCATAATTCATAATCTCCACCAATTTTAATGAGACATTTTACTGTCAGAACTGTGATTGCTGTCTCAGCCCTAAAGCCACAACCATTCAAAATATCAATAGCCTCCTCTCTCTTCATCCTCATTTTAATAAACAAGCAAGCAATGTCAAGGAATACACACTTTTCTTCATCATCCAATCCATCAAAACTTATTCGTAAGACATCCTGAAGATTACCGGGTCGAATTTCTCGCAATTTTTTCAGGACATCTTCCCATTTCTTTATCCCTCTCTCATTAAACAAAGTAGAACCAAACACTTCCAATGCCAGAGGAAGTCCTCCTGTGAGAGATACAATCTCCTTGGATATATTTAGATATTCTTCTGTGGGGTTATCTCTTCTAAGTGCGTGATAACTAAAAAGTTGTAAGGCTTCCGAGGAACCTAACTCTCTTACCTCGTAAAACTCGTTCACAAGATGTTCAACAAGAACATCTCTGTTTCTTGTGGTAACAATAACTCTACTTCCTTCACCAAACCAATCTCTCTTTCCTGCTAATACATTCAGCTGGTTTACATCATCCACATCATCTAAAACAACCAGCACCCGCTTCTCATGACACAGCTCCTTGATTACAGCAATACCATCATTAATATCATTTACAGGAGGCCTGTCTGGGAAAAGATCACCAAGAAGCTTGTTCTGCAGCGTTACTAAACCACCATCTTCTTGAGAAATATCTTTAATGTTTGAGATGAAACAGCGACTTTCAAAATGACCAACAAGTTTATTGAAGAGAGCTGCGGCAAGAGTTGTTTTACCAATCCCGCCCATTCCATAAAGTCCAAGAACTTGTACGCGATTTGATTTATCATCTGTGAACCTCATCTTCAACTTTTCTAAGCGGGAATCCAGTCCAACCGTATAAGTAGCTATACCTACCGGGGTTTTTCTCAATTCTTGCAAAACCCTATTGACCAATCGCCGAATCAAATGATCTTCTCCGCTGTAATAAGCAAACACAATGATAAAACATTAGTAACGTTAGCTATTTTTTTTATATAAAAATGAGGTGAGAACTTTACATAATTGCAGTGATAGTAAACCCAACGAGTTGCCATATAGGCTTTTGAAAACTGCGTGTCTGAAGGCTTCTTTTAGCGTGTAATGAGCACCTAAAGCTGTAACAGACTTCAGGCTACTTGGCACTTCTTCGTATAGGCTTTGCCATTTCATTTTCTTTTGATAGTGAAATGACTTGATTCCAAAAAAAAAAAAAAATACATAGCTGGCTAATTTGCAAATTTCAGAATTTCTGAGATGATAGCTAGATTTATAAGGAAACTCATTTCTGAACTTGTGAAATATAAAAAGAGAAAGAATTTATATAAAATTTCATGAAATAAAATAATTTCATAAATGGTTAATAACTTTATCTTTACTAAATAAAATTCAATAATCATTTAGCAATAACATAAGTGGATGTAATATGAACAACTAAAAAATGTAGTTATATTTTGCTCAAAAATAGAAGTGATACATCAAGTATGTTTATTTTTATTTTATTTTTTGTATTTTGATTTTGATATATTATTACAGGTTTTTATTTAAAGACTAAAATGCTGGATAAGAAACAAGTTTCATATTTGTCTGGCATTATATTCTATTTTAAATTTCAATGATTATTATATAATATAAACAAATTAAACGTGCCTAATCAAAGAAAAATAGTTTGAATACGTGAGCTTGAGACTTAATTTTTTACCTTGTCATGATTAACATGTGCTAAATTTGAGTCTGAAAAAAATTAGATGAGTCAAGTTTGAGCACATGTTGTTAATTATATATGTTCTATTATATCTAGAATGATTGGTATATTTTGTTATAGTTTAAAAAACAGAATAGATCAAAACAAATTTTATCTTGCTTAGAATTTCAACTTGTTCTGTAAATTTTGTCTAAATTCTAACCGAAACGTTCTGGTTCTGTTTTGGCCATTCCGTTACGGCCAAATAATGTTCTTATTTAATTTTCTTTTATTTTTAATTTTTTTTCTAGTTTTATGGTATTAATCATATCTCTTAATCCAATCGTTGGATCAAACTAAAATCATACGAGGAGTCTCCTGACTTATTATTATATCTTAAGTTAAAATTTAGGGCAATCAAAGTTTAAAAAGTCTTTGTAAGACTACCGATGATATTTTCATAATTTTGGTCAAATTCTTAATTTTATTTCGAAAGGTTATTTTTTAGTTTGAATTTTAGTTTGAATTTTTCTCGATTTCATCATTCAACAATAAATTTATTGAGAATTAAACTTTCTAATTTATTTTGATTTGCTTTATTTGGGGTTATTATGGTCTCATAACCTAGGGCATGAATTTAAAAGTGAACTCAAGTTGACTCGGGTCGATCTAATATATTGTCGTTTCAATATTTTTTTTAAAAAAAATATTTCATCTTAATTTTTATTTAATTAAACTATATTTTTACTAGTTGTTCAGATTATCTTTGGATTCATCGAGTCAATCAAGTCATATCGGTTTAACTTTGGATTCATCGAGTCAATCAAGTCATATCGGTTTAACTCTCATTCTCTTACTTGTATTTGAAATTTGAATTTTTGAATTGCATGATTTCAAGGTAATTTATATTTGGATTTAAATTGAAACGCAACCCCGAAACCACATGTAAAAATATTTTGAAATCATAATATATCATTCTAATTCAAATTCAAAAAACAGAATCAAAACTATAACGAATTAACAACTTTGCATCAAAGCTCAGCTCAGCTTCATTTATTTGATATTCTAAGCTTTATGTAAGAACTTAAGGACAAAAACCAAGGGGCAGAGCCAGCGGATACCCCCACACACCCCTTATCTAACATAATATATTTGATACTTCTTCTTACAAACCTTTAACTTAATTCTTGTTAACAGATGATCAATCATTCTGGTTCTTTTAAAAGAAATTGGTTTGATCATTTACTATAACTTGACATATTTAAATATTTTTTTCTCTACCATCTTGTAGGAAAAAATTATGCCCCTACATTGCGGGTAGGTCCCAATAAATATTAAATGAAAGTATAAATTGAATAGAATTATAAAAATATAAATTTATGGTCTACAATATAAGTGGATGAAAAAACAAGAATAAAATAGTGCTAAATTTTTTTTAAAAAAAAAAAAAAAAAACTCGGAAGGACATCAAACCCCAAGCATTTATCATCTCAAGATTTCTTTACCCCTCCCCCTCACAAGACTAACATTTAAACCCAGTTTTTGGGTTAAATGTTCACCTCCATGAAATATATCCTAACATTTTTGAAAGTTCAATTACATTTCAAAAATTCAATATCCCAAGGGAAAGACTTGGTTTTAATTGTACTTATAAATAATTAAAAATTCAATTAACATCACCTGTTGTCAAAAACGAAACCAGAAATGCCACCAACTTTATTCATTGCTGCTCTCCACTTCACCACCTTATCATCTCCAAACCTCTTGGAATGACTCTCAAAATCTTGCTCGAAAGGACCCTTCTGTCTTCTGACATTAGATGGGTCAACTTGGTAGAAAACAGGCAGGATCAGCCTCCTCAGCTCGCATATTCTTGCCAGCTCCTCGAGACACCAATGAGAATTGGCATACCTTGGTGAAAGAATAATGATCGATGAGGCTGAATCTTGAATTGCCTCCATTAAAGTTGGAGCAATCTCATCTCCCTGAATCATTCCAGAGTCATCTAAGAAGACCCTGATCTCTTGCTTTTTTAAAGAATCGTAGAGATGTTTGGTGAAGCTCTCCCGGGTGTCTTCTCCGCGAAAACTTAAGAACACATCCCAGTGGAGCCTCAGCGCTGCCGGAGACGATGAAACTATCAGGCCGTTGGACATTGTTATTTGGTCATATTGTGGGTTGCTTTTCCGTTCGGTTCTTGTTCGGAGGTTTTCTAAAGCAATGTAAAATTCCGTCCTACAGTACAGACATCATTGAGAAGTGACATAAAGAGAAAAGGTGTCGGTGTTAAAGAAAAAGAAAAAGCGTACATAGGATGGTTGGAATGGCTATATTTTAAAATATTTTTTATTTAAAAATATATTAAAATAATATTTTTTTTATTTTTTAAAAATTATTTTTTATATTAACTAATTAAAATAATTTAAAAATATTAAAAAGATATTAATTTAAAGTAAATAAAAAAATATTAAATACTTTTAAAAATACTTTTAAAATGTAAAAAAATAAAACAGGAAGTTTTGCAATTGTTTTTCTATTATTAATTTTTTTTTTTTGAGCTTCGAATTTCGAAAGCTGAATAACGGATACAAAGCAAAATCAAATGGCACAAATCCTAAAATGCACACACGAAATATTGGAAGAGAAAAATAACATAAAAAACAAAGAAACAAAAAATTATAGACAACGCCGATATATTATCAAAAAATACTAATTTTGAATATATTATTTTAATATTTGTAAATAGTTAATTATTTCATTACAAAGATTGTCCTTAAATTGGATTTGAAGATCAACAGGGTATCTTTAGAATATTTGTTGAGACTTGAGAGTTGTCTAATGCTCAGAATCAATACATGTTGATTAAATATATTATTTTATTTAAATATTTGATTTTATTCTTTTTCAACACATTTCAACACAAATTAAATCTAATTAGCTATTTAACCTATATTTCATTACTGGTTGAATAATTTTTTTTAATTCAAAAAGATTGAATATAACAGCATTCCCTATGCATTTTTTAACATAAATATCTCAATTGTAATTTCAATAGTTCATGGGTGTATTTAATTAAATAAATCTTAAATTATTTGTAAACCGAAATAAAATTTGAAATTTAATTCCTAACCAATCAAAGTTAAACATTCAAATTTATAATTCGGGTCATGAACTCAATTAGGTTCAATAATTTTATTATAATCTTTTATTTTAAGTAAATGCTCAAGAAATTGAGAACCAACTAAATATTGCAGTATTTTTTTAAGATCTTAATAAACCTATAAATATCAAACTCAAATAAATTATGTTATTTATTTAAAAATAAACAAAATATTAAAGGATAAAATTAAAAAAAAATAAGAAAGAAAAATTAATAAAGATCAAATTGTGAAGGATTAAATTGAAAAAAAATTAAAAAATTAAATATAAATAAAAAGAGGAAAAAAGACTTAGGTGCGGCCTAGCTTACCCAACATTTTTGGGCCTAAAAGGAGCCTAGATGTGTAGGCTTGGAGTAGTCCACGCACTTGGGCATGCTTATTTATTTTTCTTTATTTATGGGGTGTACGACATCCTATTGAATTTTTTTTTCTTTTTCATAGGGTGGGCAACCTATCATCCACCATTAAAGTTTTTGAACAAATAATTGTAAACAATGTATCACATGTTCTGCTTATATTTTAACTTAAACAACACCCTATGCATCTTGAAAAACCTATCAATGGACTCAAATCCAAGAATCACTCTAAAAACCCAAAATAAACTCAAAATAAGAAAACTTTCCAAGCTTAGATATATCATCTCATACAGGGTTAAGGAAAAATAATACCTAGGATAAACTCCCCTCCTCGAATGAAATCTATTGACATAAAAAAAAAAATCGTGTTCTGAATCAGTGTCAATCAAGACATTCTTTCCACCACTATAATTCAACTACTTTCTTTTTCTTCACTCAAACCAGTGATAAAAAAATAAAAATAAAATGAAGTTCTGGATCAAAATTAAATTTTTAAAAAATTAAGAGACTGAAAGTTTATAATTCAAAATGTTTTAGGAAGAAAGTGAACATTTTTTCTCCAAGCTTGAAACAACCACCCCTTTTCTCTATTTTTTTCACTTTGATCCTCTATCTTTAAATAATTTTTTGCCTTGACAAATTTGTTTTAATTAGCCATCAATTTTAGACCATAAAACTATATATAATTGAAAAAAAAATCATTATAACAACCCATCTTTATGTGAACAATAGCATGACAAATAATGATTTTACCATGCCTTTTAATAAATGGATTTGATAAATACTTAGGTGTCCTAAAGGCACCTATTATCTTTTCCCTCTTAAGTTTTGCAACAACTAATAAATAATATTATAATAAAATATTGATAATAACAATAATAATAGTAAATTATGAAGTGATAATGGTTGCAATAATGGTGCATTATTGTTGTAGCAGCAACAATAAAGAGAAATTGATAGTTTTTTTTTAAGTTTAATGTGGGTGTCCGGGCCAACTTGCATGCACCTCGACTAATTTTACGAGCTCTGAAGTTAATGACCATGTAAGCCTCCAGTGGTCATCGTATGAGAAATCACAGGGCTCGAACCTAAGACCACAGAGAAAACAAACCTCTTGATCTCAAACTCTTACCAGTATATCACTACCTAAATGGTTGAAGTGTGACAATGACGTGACGGTGATAGGATATATAGTGTGATAGTTGTGGCTAGTGTGGGATATAGTGGTATCAATGGAATAGTGTTGGTGGTAGTTTCGAAGACTTTTTTTTTAAAATCAAAATATAAGTTAGAATTATAGATTAAAAGTAACCATCCAAATTAATCAGCGAGTCATAATTATAATGATAGAAAACCTAATGAGAATGGACAAAGGAGAACAAACTCCCAAGATGAACATAATGAACCAAAATAAAGTAACTACACTCAGAGGGTATCCTGAAAGTGTAGTCGGCAAAATATATATAAGACTGGATGCCCAGCAAAAAATGTCGACATCAATGCCATTCAAAGTAGTAGCAAAGCTGAGCATGCTTCCCGTAAAGAAGAAGAACATCTATTATAGTGCAGCGGTTAACCAAGGAACCTAGCAGTCTTGCCGATGTCGAAGTTAACCAACCAAAAGGCACCTAGCCATTAATTAATGAGACAGAGCAGTCCATTGAAAGGCAGCAGCCACCGTGTCCTCAAAACCCAAACCAACAATGAACACTGATAATGTCACCAAACACAGAGCTCAGCCAGAGACAAATAGAGCTGATGCACTGATACAGTTGCCATAGAAACTCAGACCAGCTGAAACACCAGTAATGAACACTAGCCAAAGACAATGGAATGCACCAAAAGCCAACACAGCATAAAGTTTCTTCATATGACTGACCATTTCATATTACTTCAGAGGCCAATAAAGCCCTCTAACATTCTAGCATATCAATAACGTTCTTGTTGTGGATGAGTGGAAGGTTCCCTACCACTGCCAGATGCTCTAGTTGCAACACCTTTGTGGGCACTCCTGATTTTTACACCATCAATAGCCCCTTCTTGACCTCGTTGTTTCCATCATTGAGGTGCCCTTGCAATATCTTTGCTCTTTTGAGTATTGAGGTCAACACTGCCAGGAGATTCTCTCTTTCCCCGGGCAGTTTCCCATTCTTGAGAGATCACGTGCACCTCAGTTTGCATGGGGTAAAGCTGTTGTTCTCCAGCAACATTTGTCCCTTTAGTACTCTCCACACTAACAACCGGTCCCAAACAGATAGGGACACTATCTGGCATAGTACCGCCCGCATGTTTAACCGCATGGCTGCCCTTCTACGTTAACTCTACAGCAACTTTAGAACAGCACCCAATTGTTGTAATGTTTTTACTCTTTTGAAACTTACTGCTTTTCTTACTCCGAACAGTTTCCAAGTCTGAAGACATGACATCCACCTCAGCTTGCATGGGGTCACAATAGTGATCTACAGAACATCTTTCCCTTTATTTTTCTCCACACCAGCATCCACAGCATATCCTAAACCGTTAGAGGCAGTGCCTTGATTAGTGCTTCCCATAAATACATGACTGCCCATCGTTCTTGACTCTACAGTAGCCTTAGAACAAACCCCAATTGCATGACCAAGAACTTTGCAGTGCTTGCAAAATCTGGGTAGTGTCTCATATATTACTCTTTGTATGAGAGTAGTACCATTAGGCAGGAGAATGTCAACAGAATGAATAAGATCATCAAGCAAATCGAGTTCCACTAAAACTCTAGCATACGAGATTCTCGACATAGTAGGAGTGAGCTGATCACTTTGGATTGGTTTCCCAATCACGCTGGCAATCTTAGAGAGGCACTTGGTAGACCAATGTTTTAACGGCAGATTTAGGAATTTCACCCAAACAAGGACCCTAGTCATTTCTTCATAACTAAAGTTAAAATACTCTGGCATAGCCTTCAAGATTAATGGCCTGCCATTCACCAGATAGGGACCGCTAGCAAGAACCGCCAATTTATCATCCACACTGTTAAATTTGTACACTAACCAACCAGATTCATGAATAGTCAAGGAAGCTTCACATTGCCATGTGTTTGTAACAATATCATGCAGGGCTTTGTAACAATAGCATTCCCTATGCATTTTTTAACATAAAAATCTCAATTGTAAATTCAATCGTTTATATATGTGTGTATTTAATTAAATAAATCTTAAATTATTTGTAAACCAAAATAAAATTTGAAGTTAAATTCCTAATCAACCAAACTTAAACATTCAAATCTATAATTTGGGTCATGGACTCAATCAGGTTCAATAATTTTATTATAATATTTTATTTCAAGTAAATACTCAAAAAATTGAGAACCAACTAAATATTGTAGTATTGTTTTGAGATCTTAATAAACCTATAAATATCAAACTCAAACATATTATGTCATTTATTTAAAAATGAATAAAATATTAAAGGATGAAATTAGAAGACAAATAAGCAAGAAAAATTAATAAGGATCAAATTGTGAAGGATTAAATTGGGAAAAAACAATAAAAAAATATAAATATAAATAAAAAGAAGGAAAAAAGGCTCAGGTGCGGCCCTAGTTTACCCAGCATTTTTGGGCCAAAAAAAGCCTAGATGTGTAAGCCTGAAGTAGTCCATGCACTTGGGCATGTTTATTTATTTTTCTTTATTTATGGGGTGTTCGACATCCTATTTAATTTTTTTTTATAAGGTTGATAACTTGTCGTCCACCATTAAAATTTTTGAAAAAATAATTGCAAAATGTTGTAGTATGAAAAAGCATTTTAACATGAAAGGATCTTCATCTCGTTTAGAGAGTAATCACTACTCATGTGAGCCCTATAACCATTGCTTCATAGAAAAATTATTAAGGTTTGTACAATGCATCCCTTTTTCCAAATTCTACATTATCAATCAATATGGTTTAGATAGGATGATTTTCAAAGATATATAACAAGTGGTGGATGTATTAGTGGTAGTTGAATATGTTATTGAATAGTATGGGACTTTACCCTATCATTAATAATCAATCTACTTTCTTTCCTCTATAAAGGAAGACAACTACCACCATCTTCAATACTAAAACAAAACTTTCACAGTTTCTTTAAACTCAACTACACATTTTCCTTCTACTCCAATATCTCTAACTAGACAAAAAAGAAGAGTTGACAGAAGATGAAGAAGATAGATTTACTGCTATATCAATGAAAATATAGACGTGAGCACTACTTAAAACACTTGTATAGGATGCTTTTTATATATATAGAGTAGTAACTATTGCCTTTCTGTAACTTTATTTCTTTCTATGATTATATGATTCCTTATTTATATAGATCACTACAAGATTTAACTGTTTTACCAACGGAATTTTTCTATCGGCGTAAGACACATATTCCTTCGGTAAATTAATTACCGACGGAATCACCGATGGAAATGCTCCGTCGGTGAATCTTTCATCGGTAATTTTTTTTTTGTTGGTAAATCTGTTGATAATAAAAAAAATAAATTTATCCGCTTTATTTCGTCGGTATATCCCTCGGTAATAATTTTTTATTACCAACAGATTTACCGACGGAATTACCATCGGTAATTATTGAAAAAAATTTAAAAATTTTCATTTTATAAAATTATAAAATAATTAAATTAACACTGTATAATATATAATCAAAATGCTTGGAAAAAAGAATAAGAAAATCAACTCAAACAAATTTGCAACAAAAAAATAAAATAAAAAAATAAATTCAACTAAAAAAATTCATATGAAAAAAATAAAGTTGCAATTGCTAAAAATTTAAAAATCCTATAAATAAATCTACTAAAAATTGATCTCATATGAAAAAAAATCTCACAACAATATTTATACAATTATTAAGAACAAAAACAATTAAAAATAAAATAAAAAACAAATATAGTGAAAAAAATCATGAAAAAAGAAGAAAAAAAAATCTTACTTTAATGTATTTGCAAGTGAAGCTAAAGAGAGAAAAAAATTTTCATTAAGCATATTAATTAAAAAAAAACTAAGAGGATAAAAGAAGAAAGAAGAAGAAGACATACCAAAGCATGGAGAAAAAGAGAAGGAGATGAGGAGAGAAAAGAAGAGAAAGAAATAGATAAGAAATGATGTTTTTTACATATAGTGAAGAAGAAGAAGAAGACATGCCTTAATGATGTTTTTTACATATAGTGAAGAAGAAGAAGAACAAGAACAAGAACAAGAACAAGAACAAGAATAAGAAGAATAATAATAAGAAACGGGTCTGTCTCTTGTGAAATAAGGGCATTCAGGCTTTTTATTGGAACACTTTACCGACGGATTTACTGACAGCTAATTAAATATTAATATTTTTTAGTTATTTTGTTTTCTAGTAGTGGATTGATTCATTTCTGATCTACCACAGTTGTAGTTTCCATGTATGATAAGTAGCTGTTGGTTTCTTTGAGATAGTTGTTGATTCCTTATTGATTTGTCTTTGATCTGCCACAACTATGGTTTCCATGTATGATTGATTACCATTCTAAATAGTAGTCATTGTGGTAATTGTCCCAACAATCCTGGATGTTGGCGTGATAGGAGTTAATTAAGATTGGTTGCTGGCAAGAATGAAGGTGTTGTGTTGCTGTTGCTGCTACTGTCTCCTACTGTTGTGTTGCTGCGCTACTGCTGTCTTCTACTGTTGTTTTCTATTGTTGTTGTAGAGGTGTTATGGAGCTGTATGAGGATGAAGGAGAAATGATGTTGGTGTTTGTTGCAGTTGTTGTATGATTGTTAATATAACTATTCCTTATTGGTACATTTCCATCATATAGTTAAAAGTCTAATATTATCTCATCATTTTCACTCTTTATTTTGGTGCCTAATTTAAAATTAACATCTTTCAATGTTTTGACAACTTCTTGATAAGAAACTTTATTAAAGTTACGTAATTTTTCAAAGTTTCCTTCTAAATTCCTTTGAAGCTTTTCAAATCATCTTGTTAAATTCCTTTCACAACTGTGCCTTTCTCTAATATTGGACTCTAGAATAGCATGAGTTGACCTACCATTCATCACTGCAATCCTGTTATAGTAATAATCACTGATTTTTATTCTTGTCTTGTGTCTTTTCTCCATTTCTTTAGCAAGATGTCAATATTTTTCATTAATGATTCTACTAGTTCCCTATAATTTTCATTTAAGACGTGCATATCTCTCTTCTAATGACATATATACTTCTCTCTCTTTTTTATTTTCCAAATCTTTTTTCCTGAAAAGTTGGTATGTCATGTTTTGTTCCAACAAGAAAATAAACTTCTTGGTAATTTTGATTTCTTTAATGGTGCCATAATTCTAAATAATTAATTTGACACTCCCACCGTGGTCGTCAATTGTTTGATGTAGGTTTTTTTGTGTCTTCTTTAATTAAAAGGATTTTTCAACTTAAAATTGAAAATTTAAGTTCATTGGTTTGAACTTCAGAGTTCTAAGTTAACTAGTTATAATTATGCACTTAATCCTAGTTACTCATGTAATTCTAAATTTATGTTATAGAATTACATGAATATCAATATGATTAAATCCACTTCACATAAATATTAGTTCAATTGAAGAAGTAATCAAATAATTAAAACAACTTGAATACAAAGTAAACTCAATGACTTAAGAAAGAAATACTTACATTTATAGAGTGATTCATATTTTGAATATATCTACAAATTGAAACTACTAGTTAATGGAACATCGTTTTGGTATTTTTTTAGTTTATGGAATTGAAATTACAAGTCTATTGATTACAAAGGAAATTGCAAGCCTACTGTATTATCGCCTACAAAGCTATCGCCTATAAAACTATCGCCTATAGGTTTCAGGTTTGAAAGATCTTGAGAACTTGATAAAACTACAATACAGTGATTTGAGTTTGAATTGTTGTTATCTTCCCTTTCATCTTCCTTGCCATCTGTTTTATATTGTCAAGTAATATTAACTACCGGTAACATTCCATTTCTTGTATGTTAACTGAAAATAACTTTTATCTTTCAAAGTTCTTTCTACGATCTCATAGTTATAGGAGTTATTGCAGCTTTTTAATTTACAATGCTTTATTATAACTATTCATGTTCTGCATGCACAATAACTACTTCTTACACAGCCAAAGAACTTATCAATTGTTTGATGGGTTAGGTTCTCCACTTCAAAATGAGGAGAAGAGATGTCCCAAAAAACATAAACAGAAAAAAAATGGAAAAAATTTAAGATGACAGCTTTAATGCATATTTTAAACCTTTTAAAAAAATTCCCTCTCTACTTGAGTGTTTAACAAAGGAAAATCATGACTGGATAAACATTGGTTAACAAAACATTCGCAGTGGTTCACTATTGGCTTTGAAATTAAAGGTTAGGATTGTGGATAACATAAAAAATTGAAATAATTAAGCTTTTATAAATCTTTTTTCAAAATTAAGCAAAATCAAGCAATATTTATTTCCTTCTTAATACAGACAGACCTGCATCAACCAGGGCCTTGTGCGTGTTCATGGTGGAAGAGGCAATCATCAACATGACCAGAAAAAGAGAACGAATGAAGCGAGAGAAAGCCATCTCCGATTCTTGTACCTTTGACGCTGTCTTGTATGCATTAATTACTTTATCAGATACTTAATTTATAGAAGTTATTCATCCACGGTCGTCGTTACTGTCAATATTTCAAAACCGAGTTTTTTCTTGGAAGTCGCTGTGTTTTTCCAACTTTCAACAAATAAACTTCTTGTTCATACCATAAATTGCCGTCTGGTCGTAAGTGCTAAAACTGTTATTCACGTTAGTACCAGTGGTCGTATTTTTCTTGTGATTCATACCATTTTCATTGAATAAAAAAAATAAACGATTAATTGGTGGACAAGCGATTTATAGATTCAGTTCAAGTCCTAGTTCATCATATTTTCTTGCTTTCCGAGCACTAATTAACTCTTGATGTTTCACATTTTTCATATTCAACCATTAATTTTCTTTTGATGTTAATATGTTACTTAGTAAATTGGTTGGTTATATGTAGTATTGATATTATTTATGATGTTTATTATTAATAAAAACATTTTTTATATATTTAATATTTATTTATATTTGATTAATAAATCTAATATTTAATTAATGAATCTAAAGTAAAGATAAAATCCATGGGACAAAAATACTTTGCAAATAAAATTATAAAGTTATTATAATTATAAGATTTCTATTGCATTAAAGCATTATTCCTAAATAGTCATAGTTAATATTCTATTAAGATTGGACATTAGGTAGAGTTGTTGAAACTAGTGTATATTATATTTTTTTTTTATGAAAGGAAAGAGTTGCTCTTATATAAACTGAGGTGTAAAGAATATCTGAAATTAATATATCAGATAACATGTACACTAAAATGACCCGCAAAAAAATTCTATATGGAGAGATCATCCATGTTTATAGAAAGATTATTATGATAATTGAATAAGTGATCCTTAGATTTTAAATAACTAAATTATCTTATAAAAGAGTGTTATGCTTTGATCCTGACCACACGTTATTCTAATTAAGGATAACAAATGGGCATATATTGGATATAGCATAAACTATATGAAGATATTTAAGTAATCAAAAGAGGATTCATTACCCTAGATGAATTAGGAAAACATTTTCATTTATTGTCAAATAGTATTGTTTGATCAATATGAAATAAGTTTTGAAAATAGTTTTAAAATTTTATTCAAATAATCAACGACTGTAGTGTTAAGAACTAACATGATTTGACAAAACAAACATACGTCATGTTATAATGTCTAAATCAAAATATTCTTGATGAATAGATAATAATTACACTGAGAATTTAGTCACTAAAAGGTTAAGTCAAATCATTTATGATTTTCCTGATATTTTAGGAATCATAACAGATTGTTAGACATTATACTTGATCTTCAATTATAAGTTAATCAATTGTTGAATTGATAATAAATTAAATTATTTAATTTATTTAATCTTATTTTATTTAGGATTATGATTTATATTTGGGTTACTTATTGGGGGAACCCAATAGGCCATGAACATAAGATTAGAATGTAATTAATATAGGGGATTACAATGTAGGGGATTACAATTATAGACCTAGAAACAATTACGGACATGATTGAATAAATTTCAAAAATTAGCCTAAAATAATATATATGATATTATTTAAAAGACAAATTGATATTTTCTATTTATAGGGTTTTTAAGTTTTTCTATAAATAGAATATTATGCCTATTATTTTCTAAGAGAAAGGTGAGGAAATTATAATAGAGAAACACCTAAAATACAAAAGAAAAGAGCTAACACTAAGGTATAACAATCTCTCTCTTTTAAAAAGACTTAAGAGATTTCTCACTAGTAGTTCTTGTGGATTACCATTAAAGGTTAGACACTTAGATGACTTGTGGTTTGCAACAACCCAGCTCTGAAACAAATATTCAAAGCAAAAAAAAAAAGTAACTCAAGTCATAGACCAGACTCGATTAAATAAGTTAGTTTTATTTCAATCAAATGATAAATTTTTTTGGTAATGATAGCAAATGGATCAAATTAATAAAAAATCAATAATGATAACTTGGGGAAATTCTCATCCCATTAAATATATATAGCTCAAGTCATAGACCAAACTCGAGTTTAAAATTTTTTTTTTGTCAAATGAGACAAAATATGTAGCTCAATTCTCATCCCCTTAAATACAAAACAATAGATTGAGGCAATCCGAGTTAGTATGACAAACTATTAACTCAAGGAATAAGGGATGAACAAACCCAAGTTGACCTGCCAAGCTCACGATCCAATTCATAAGATCAGGATAACCTGGTAAAAAAAAACATAACAAGTCACAAAGTTGGAAAGAAAGTTTAAAAAAAAAATGTCAGTACACTTTAACTTTTTAAACTTGTGACTTAGGGCATCAGACTAAAAGCACTATATTTGGAAAAATCACGAAACCTAATTCTCAACAAATTAAATGTTGAATGATTAACATGAAAAAAGAATATCAAATACACAGAAAAATACAAAACAAAAAATAACAATTAAAAGAAAGGGGATCAAGATTAAATAAAAATAAATTTTATTTTTTATTGAAGAGTGAAATTGAAAAGAAAAATGAATTGAACAAAAGGACAAAAAAATATATAAAAAATGAGAATTAATATTGAAAAAAAAAGTATACACAAAATTTTGATTGAAAGATAAAATTGAAAAGAAAATTAAATTTAACAAAAGGCGTAAAGATAATCAAAATAATGATCAAATTGAAAAAAAAATATTTGGCAAATTAATTAGGATTGAAGGATGAAATAGAAAATAAATAAAAGTTTTATAACAACAAAAGGGTAAGAACAAAAATTAAAAATCAAAAGAATAAGGATTGAAGTTGAAATAAAAACAACATAAAGGGCCATATTGTAATTTTCAGGGGAGAGAAGAGAAAGGAAAAGAAAAAAAAGCCCATAAAAGACAAATCAAACCACTACTGCCGACATGCACCGCACCACCAAAAAGAGAAAATGACAGCGCTTCCAACAACATGGTGAAAGAGAATTTTTAGATGCTAGAAGACACCACACTCATTATCTAAATGAGACAGGCCTCTCTCATATATTGAAGAGTGTGCCACACACACTCCAATTATTTTTTAAAAAAACATTATTCAAAAATCAAATTGTCCCTAATCTAATCTAATAATATACACACACACACACTTAAGTTTTCCCTTAGCTCAATCGATAACAACAAAAATAAACTTCGTGAAAACTCAAAATTTCTCCTTGAAGCTAGTATTAAATTTTTTGCTTTTAAAAGTATTTTTTTTATTCACTGTATATTTAAAATAAAAAAAATTGTTCTAGAATAATTTGTTAATGTCTAATAGACCTTTTTACAAGACATAAATTAAAAGATATAAATGCCCATAATATCCAGTGCAATGATTTTTTACAAAAAAAAAGTAAAATTATTATTATTATGTATCTCTAACTCTATGTTTCTCTTCCTCTATAAATGATTTTTTATTCTCTAATAGGTTTTGTATTTTTTTTCTTAACCATCATAAAAAATCTAAATAATAAATATTGATATACTGGCATTGGTATATAATTGAACAATACACTTTTAGGTTATTCACTTACTTTTTTATTTATTTTATTATAACAATCAACACATAACTTCGCAAATAATATCTTACTTTTTTTGTAAATAATTGTTTTTTATATAAATTATTCCAAATTGTTGTTTGATGGTATAGAAAATCAGAAATTCATACGAATTTGTTGAATGTGAAAAAAAGAAAATTGTAGATGATAGTTTTAAGAGCATTTGGTCAAAGATAAATCAGTCATCTCTCGAAAGCCGGGATTCAGTCAAGGCCAAATACAAATATCATTAGTACTCATCATTGACCTTTTACGTGAGACTAAAAAGTTTTTTTGTTGGACTAAGAGGTTTGCTTCCTCTGTGGTTTCAGGTTCGAGCCATGTGGTTGCTCATATGATGGCCACTGGAGGCTTACATGGTCGTTAACTTCAGGGCCTGTGGAATTAGTCGAGGTGCGCGTAAGCTGGTCCGGACATCCACGTTAAACTTAAAAAAAAAAAGCTTTTTTGCAAACTGAAGAATGCTTCGAAGAGGTTCAAATCCTAAAATAAATGGGATAAAGGTTGAAGAATTGGGAGATTTTGATGGAGGTTGAATGGATATATATATATATATATATATATATATATATATATATATATATATATATATATATATATATAGTGCAACTATTAAATTTTCATTTGGATTTATTTTATTCTTTCATAATACATAATTAAATTTGTTCCTTAAATTAGAGTGTCATTTTTATAAGGTTTATACGTGTTAAAGAATAATATAAATTATATTTTAAGACCTCACTTGACAGTTTAAATTTTTAAATTGAATTAATTTTTTAATATAGTATCAAAACTTTAATAACCAAACGATGATAATTTTAAATTTTTCCATTCCCATTATTTATTAAAAATCAAGTATCAGTTATTGTTGACCTTATAAGTTTAAAACTTAAAAATCTTTCACAAATATATTAAAAAATAATATAATTATATCTTGTGCCCTTGAATTGGTTCTTTTACAATATTCATATATGTAATATGCGTCACTTTACTCTTAAAAAAAGCATGAAAATCATGCTGTTAACTTTAATTAATTAGCGTCTAGTTAAAATACTATCGTAAAGGAAGGAGAATTTTTCTTAAGAATAATTGAATGCATTTTGAAAATTTAAGTAATATTAGGATGTGACATGTCTATTAAATAGCGGGCTAGACAAGTCCAGGGCAACGCATAAGAAATTAAACAGATGGAATTCCAACATAGAATTCTCGAGTTTACGAGACCAGAAAAAAAAAAAAGAAGAAAAGTAGTGAATATTATAGAGGAAAGACGAAAATTAAAATTGAAAATTATAATTTGAAAGGCGAAAATTATAATTTTGATCAAAATAATTTTTAAGAAAATTAGCTTTTCTATCAAAATCGATAATCTTAATAGAAAAGAGAGAAATGGCCGCTGTAAAGAAAATAACTTGCATGCAAAAGAAACCAAATAACAGTCATAAAATCAAACTCATACTGCAAAATTAAAGCTTGTTTAGGTAATTGATTTGAAATTGATGATGTTCTAAAATTCAGTTATTGTTATCTATTTTGGGGCTCCATATAAATAAAAAAAATCAGAAAAAAGGAAAAATACAAAAAATATAAAAACATATTGGAAGAAAATCAAAGAAATATATTAGTGAGAAATGTATACCAGAACACCCATAAAATTATTAAAGACTGGTTGGGGAAGATCAAATATACAAGATTAAAAAATTTCATACTGTATTTTCAACTGATGAATGCACTATTAGCAAAGAAAATTCAATTTGAGGAGAAAAATTAAGAATTTGATGTTTAAGCACTAAATTAGAATTTTTCAAGGTTTATTTTATTTTATTGAAGGCTTAATTGAAAGAAAATTTGATTTTTAAAGTCAATTTAAACTTTAATCGGAAGAAATTAAAGTATAGGAGTCGAATTTTAATTTTTAGAAGGTAATTTTATCAAATCAGGGGCTTAATTGGATAAATATTAAAGTTTGATAGGTAATTAAGAACTTGATTGAAAAAATCCAAAATCAATTATTAAACTGGAAAAGATGCATGAAAATAAAGGCTGAAATTGACCAAATTATTAGCAAAATTGAGGAGATTATAAAAGAAAAGGAAAATATATGAAAAAAAAGAGAGAAATATCAATAAGAAACATAAGTGTAGAGGTTCAAGAGCCTAAACAAAATATTTATTAACTTTACAAGTTTATAAGAGACCAAAAGTAGGTCTTTTGCAGCCTGTTTTTGATAAAACAAAAGTAAATTAAGAAAGGGTGTTTTTTACCATGGGTTTGATAGGTTTGTTCATATATAAAATAGGTTCAGAAAACCAATTTTGAATCCATGTTATGTGAACATATAATCTATTTTAAGTTTATGTTTTTTTGGATTTGGTACCTTCGCTTGATTTTGATGTTTTAATGTTTTTTGTTAATTGTTTTATTCAAACATATTTGTATATGATATTGTGACTTGTTAGTATTTTTTTTAAAAAAGTATGTTTTATAAGCCAAAAATGCCCATTTCTGGGCTTGGTGGTGGTTACCATTTCTAGACATGGCTAGATTGTTTTTTTTTGGTTTAGACAATGTTCTTCGTGTGTTTAGGAAGAACATTAGGTTTATATTGAACCTTCTTCATTTATTCTTCGTGTTCTTCTCAAAAACATTGTCTTAGCTACATGAGTTTGACTTATTTTGTTTCATTTATTTACCTAGAACCCTGTCTTATGCATGATTAACTAATAATCTAGTATTTATTTGAATCAATAACACGATTTCAATCCTACATTTTTTATTTAGAATCGAAACCCATTTTGATAATATCATGATGTTTTAGTGATAATTAAAGGGATTGGATGTAAGATTATTGATCCTTAGATGATTTTAAACATGTATGTGCCTTCATTGTGAACAGATCTGGTCTGATTTAGAACTCACATTGCTGAGTTCGGTTATTCGTGTTTTTCATATTCTTTATTTTTTTTTATGTTTGATCAATTTTGTTCAAGAATTTTTTATTTTTTGTATTTTTTTGGGTGTTTAATTGTTTTTTACTTTGGTTTTGTTTTGGGTTGTTTTCGAGACAAACCAAGATTTTTTGCCTGGTTTATGGTGCGACCAAAAAATTTGGATCAACCTAGTCGGGTCGGGTTAAAAACAAATAGGTCAAAGGGTCTTGTACTCTATTTGGTTTGCCATCTTTGTTAGGGGTTTTCTGAGTTTAAGGTTATGTTTGGCAAATACCCCTTTATCTTATTTTGGCTAGTTTTATTACAAGAAAAAATAGGTTTTTTTTTTCTAAAAAATATCTAAAAAATAAAAAAAAAATTAATAATAAATATTTTTTTCTTTCATATGGCCAAAATATTATAAAATTATTTAAGCATTTTTTTCAAAGAAAATTTAAAATATTTTTACATGTTGTTTTTTAAATATTGCATGGATTTTACAAGTTTGAAAAATATCAAAGGATTTTAGCATACATTTCAAGAATATAAAAAAAAATCTTTTAATATACGATATTATGAACTTCTATATAAAATATATTCTCGATATTAAATAAAAAGATGATTTATTTTATTTTTTATGTTGGCATTAGAATGGTTAGTTTTTGAAGATTGATAAGATAAGGACCACCTTACTTATAAAGACTTTCTTAAACCCTAAATAGACCAATAGTTAGAAAACACAACATTTTATAAGTTTATATTAGACAAATAAACAATATAGTTTACCTCAGATAAGATGTTTTAGGAGTGTTAATACCCTTTTTTTTTTGCTCAATTAACTTCTTACCTTTAAAATCAGTTAGGGTTCCTAGTGACCAAAATACTAGATGACAATTTCAATTCTTTTTTTTTTCTATTGATAAAGGATAAGAACTCATTGTCCTTTCCACCTACATCATTCTCGACAATGCCAATCCAGGAGGATGATCGTTGCGATTCCTCACACGTGCAACACCAGTATATTTAGGAATCAAGTTTTTGGTGTTTGGACAATGGATAATCATATGTTTATGTCAATATTTCATTCTCTAGAGTTTAGAAAGTGAATGATTGGTGTTAGAAAGCCTAGCACCTGCAAAACAATCATTTTTTTATGGGATTTAAGAACCCTCAATAATAAAGTTAGTAACTTTTAAGAAAATAATTGCAATAAATGAAAAAATTCTATATGATTTAAAAGTATTAGTGTTTAGAGAGAAAACAATTGTGAACCATTTACCTAGGTGGTTCGGGGAGTATTTATAACCTTTGAACCTATTTTTTTATTGGAGTGGAGGGGCTGAAAAGTCATTTCCTCCTATAGCATTAATGAGGAATAAATATCATTTACATAACATTAATGAGATGAAAATATGATAGGATCCTGAAAGATTTTTTATACACTTATAGATGTAAAGAGATGAATATATCCAGACTTTAGCCCTTTATGCTTGGCCCAATTCCCAACCCAATATCAATAGGTATGGTAGAGAGTCGAACCCTAGCCCATTTAGTTTTGGCACGTAGCTGAGTCCAAGGGCATTAGATCTGATAGCATGCTAGACCCATGCCCAATTAGACTGAGCACAATACTGAGCCTAAAAGCAATGAGTTTGGCAAGGTGCTAAACTCATGTTTGCTTGGGCTCAACACGTAGTCAAGCTTAAGGGCATTTGGTCTGGCAGCTCACTAGACTTATGCTCAATTGGGCTCGGCTCACAGCTAAGCCCCAAGGTGCTAGATGTGGAAGGTCGCTAGACTCATAGCCATTTGGGCTCAGTCCAATGCTTATACCTAAAAGCGGTGAGTTTAACAACTTACCAAACTCATATTCATTGCGCTGAGTCTGATAACTCCCCATACCTATGATCATTTGGGCTTGGAATTCTGTCAAGGCTAGGGATGTTAGGTTTGGACACAAGCCTCACCCACCTATCAATAGGTTATCATACTTTCTTTATACCTTCTAAATAAGAAATTAGACTCAAAATTTATTTTTCATAATGTCATAAAATGTTGATCCATTAGAAACCTCTTCTCCTTTATAAAGAATGTTACAAGGAACATCAAAACGAACTACTTGTGAAAAGAGTAAAATAGAAAAAAGAGTCGATACCTAGTTTTATGATGACTAGAAACCCTAATAGATCTAAAAGGTTGATTATGTAATAAGAAAGATAGATATCACCTTATATATCCAACTTAAGGTAAGTTGTGCATTATTGTTTGTTTTAATGATAAATATGTCTAATATGCTTACATGCCAAGAGTTTATCTAAAACAGGTATATGTGTGTTTATTAATGTTAATGTTTCATGAATGTTTATAAATTCTTAAAACAATTGTTGTCATAGTGGATAATTTCATTAATTGAAAATGATTGCCTGGATGATTGAAATAATACTTAATAAAGGTATTGTTAGAGCACCCTTAAACTAACTAATCCATATTCACAAAAGGATGAAAATGAACTTTACTATTATTTTTCATTACAATAAAATTGTGAGAAAGAAAAATTAAAAGTGATATCTGGAATATATTTTTTAATTGCACCTTATGACACTATCCGATGATAGTACATCTACCATAAATAGGATCGACAAACATGATAAAATTTTAAGGAAAACAAGTTTTTGAAAAATATTTTAATCATAATAAGTAACTAATCTCACCCTACAACATTGTCCGATGATGGTACATTTGGCATAGGTGGAGGATCTGAAAATATTTTAATATCTTGTATTAAGTGAACATCTTGTATTAAGTGACTTTATTTTTTATTGATCTCACCTATAACGCTACCCAATGGTGGTGCATATACCATAGGTAAAGGATTATTAACCAGCCAACAAACAATCCAATGATTTTTAAAATACTTTTGAATGTCATAATATGATTTATTAAGCAATTTTTATTTTTTACTAATCACATCCAATGACAATGCTTAATGATACCTTTGCCATGGATAAAGACTAATAAATTATTTACATGAGAAAATTGGTTTTGGTATGTGCTTTTCAATATTATCAATTTTATTCACTATTCATCACATTCTAGGAAAATATCCACTAGTGCTACATCTTCCATAGATAGTGATGAATAAATAATAAAAACATTATCATGAAGAAATTAATTATGAAATATGCTTTTTAACATCATCAATTTTACGACATATTGGTCACACCATAAAACAATGCCCATTAATGATGCATTTATCATCGGTAATGATGGATAAATAATAAAACCATTAACATAAGAAAATTAGTTTTAAGATGTGTTTTTTTCTTTATCATCATCAATTTTATTACTTAGTAACCACATCCTAAAACAATGCTGACTAATAGTATATTTGTCATAGATAGGATCACACATTTACCAATACAAATTCATAACATCTTAAGTATTGGCTTATCAACATTAACATCAATACTAGGTATAATTTGCCCAAATAAAACATATTTTTCATAGGTAAGATTGCTCACAAGTTACCAAATCAATAATCTATAATAAGAAAAATCATAAACAATCAACATCATTTATATTAATCTATCATAACACATCAATCACACCCTATGATAATATCCAAATGAGATGTGTTTTTCATAGGTAGGATTGCTTACAAAATGCATATCCACAATCAAAACCCAACCAAACCAAATACAAGTCTAACAGAGCAATTTTTATCTCCTTGTATTTTCAACAACTAACCCATAAACATTAATAATCACAAAATTTATCCAATATGTCATCACAATAATCCATACTTTTTTCTCAAAAATTTCCACACATGTTAAAAGATACCTAAAAATAAGTTTATGGGTTAAAGCCTATCTTTTAGAGTAGCTACAGTCAGGTTGGGCCTGCTAGAATTTGGTGGAGTAGTGGTGGTGTATGGTGGCACATGATAATGACACGTTGATGAATGGCCATAACATGTGCAAGTGAGGTTGAAAAAAGCATGGGCTAATAGATTTTGATCTTTTTATCCTCTTATTTCTACCTTCACTAGTGATGTAATCTACCATTGTTCATCACGGAAGATCTAAGCCTTTAAAAATTCATTCCTCTTTGTTTTTTTAGTTCTTCCTTCTTCATATCTCTCTTAGGCTATTAGGTGGCCTTTAGTAGGAAGAGCTTAACATGATAGTTGTTTTGCATTGCTGGCCATCGATGGAGATAAGCTTGGCCAAATATGATGGACTATGATAAAGCATTTACGAATGAAGATTTACCAATGAGGTAAGTATGTCCTTCTAAATTATCAATTAAGAGTATTTTTAGGCTGGAAAATTAGGTTACTTTATGTAGATTCACATTTCTAGCTAAGTACAATTAGATATACTTATGAGAAAAACATATAAAAATGACATGACGTAACTGATTTATGAAACTAAAAAAGAAATGATTAGTCTAAAGAGTCCATCTTTTTCATCTTAAAAAATTTCATAGGTGTATATCATCAGCATTTATATGAGCGGGAATAAGAGAAAAATAGCTTTTTCAAAAGCTAAATTAATACTTTTATTTATCAAAACCCATAATCATCATTATCTCTCTATCTTTGTTTTATGTTTTAAGGAAATAAGAACCTTAATTTCTGATGGGTTAGTTCGCTTCTGATTCTGTCGGAAACCCCAAAACCTTCTGTAACATTTTGACAAAAATGGGTGGTCCATCATCGATTCCATTGAAAATTAAGGTTCTTATTTTCTATGGACAATACCATCAATGAGTTCATCTACAATCTCATTATTTATTTTTGTTACTTGTTACACCCCTTAGTCAACCTAAACATACAACTAAAACAACAATACCAAGCATACTCAATACAATAATTGCTCATATTAAATCCATAACCACAAAAAAAAAAAAATACTAATGAAATTATTGAAACAATGAACATTTATTCAAAATTATATAATAAATATAAATATAAATATAAATATAACTCATTATAAATTAATAACAAATGTCCAACACAATTTCAATTTTATTACACAATGAAACATCACATCTAAATCAATTCAACACCTTTTAATCAGAATTCTACTTTTGTCATCATCATGTCCAACATCATCTTCTTTATTGAATTTAAGGTCGATCTCATAATACATTTAACTATCAATATCAACATAAGTATTCTTAGTGACATGAAAATCTAGATTTTTTAACTTGGTATATGGAGGAGGTCGATATGGATCAACTAGCTCATCCATGTGAAATACATCATCTCCTCCAATTACTTCATTATTACCATCTTGAACAACTTGAACAAGACTTCTAGATTTGGATTTCATAACAGATAATCAATCAACTCTATTATGATCATTTTTAAAGAAAGGAGTGTATATATAATACACTTGTTTGACATTATTTTAAAGAAATAAAAGCATTGTTGATGTTGTGAAGTCTATCTCTCTCTTCTTTTTTTTAACTTAATCATAGTGAGGATCTACTCTAATTTCTCTATCTGTATCATATTGATAGCATTTGAATAAGAACATTATATCTTCTAACCTAAGATATCGCAATTCAATAACCTCTCATAATTGACTATAATAATCAACTTTAAACTCATTGATGTTGAACCCTTTACACAAACCCTACTATTATAGGTTTTTATACCTTCAACATATTATTCAGTATTAAAAATATGTCCATTGATGAGCTACTCATTATAACACTTAACCTTTCTTTCAAGATCTAAAAATGGGAATTTTAATTTATCAGCAGTGGCTCCTATGTTGAATACCTTGTTAAAGTTAAGAACCATTAACGGTCGAAGAAAAAACATAACTAAATATAAACTTAGTAGTTATGAATAGAATAATTGATAATTATGAATAGAATAATTGATAATTATGAAATACTTACAAGTGTTTTAAACCATTTAGTAAATTATTCATCTTGTAATTGGTAGATTTGAGATTCACTAACATTTGAATTTTGAGATAACAATAATTGATAATGTTGTCTACATGGAAGTTAATTAAATTTATTTTATAAGAAGATATAAGAGAAAAGGTTTTAAATAATATATAATTTTATAATATACTTACTGAATAAAAATATCAATGTATCACAGTTAAATAGCACATAATTATATGCTTGTTTAGATTTGATGTCTATCAAATATCTATTCTTCACTACATTCCTAAATAATGATCATTTGGGATGACAAAATATTGAGAAATTTCCACTCAAAGATATTTCACCACCATTATCATTTCATATAATACGATCGATTTTTTTTCTCAAGTGAGGCTCAAAATAATATAAGGTAAATGTTAACATCTCTTTATCAATATCAACATCGCATATCAAAGCCTCAACATGCGCTTTGTTTTTAATATATTTTTTTACGATTAAACAAGTATTAGCATGTGACTAATTACAAATGAATAGCTGAATGTTTAAAATAAAGGCAATGGACAATGACTAGGGATACATATAATCTCTAACCTTTTAAATGGATACATCCATTTGTATTGTACCAAACCTCCAACTTTGATCTCAAATGCTAAATGAATGGGCAAATGCACTATTGAGTCGAAGAAGAAGGGAAGAAAGATCATTTCAAGTTTGTAAATTGTCTCAATGTTGTTTTTTTCAAGCTGCTCTATGTGTTGGGCATGCAACTTGTTCGAGAAAAATATCTTTAGAAAAAATAAGTAATCTTTCCCATCACTTTTGACAATAAATCTCTATATGCAATTAGAATGAGTGTTTAAACCAATAAATATCAATAGTTAAAGACAAACATCTAAGTTTCTACCTGGATTGTAAGGACCAGGTATGATGAGAGATAAGAGCATGAATTTTCGCTTCATACACAACCTTTGGAGCAAGTTATAAATTTTTAGTATGATAGGCCAATAAAAATAGGGTGTAACTAAGAATTCAAATTAATTAAATCGATGTACACAAGCAAAGATGTACATTCTATTATTTCATTGAAAACTAATGATACACCCTATTAAACTGCTTTGAAGCTTCATCATTGAAAAGATGCACCATGACTTCATCCACCTCATTATATGAATGATGTCATATCATGTGCTCAATAGTCTTTAGAGACATAAATAACCTTTACAGCCTTGGAATGATTGGAAAGTATCTAACTTTTTTGTATGTGATAAGTGTTCTTCCTCTACCACCATTGAGTATATACTGAGTATGGTGATAGGTTTTGCACTCGATAAAATTTGCATATTCATTGTGAAACATGTAAAAGTTTGTACATATATCAATTTTTTGGTATTCTAGGCTAAGAGGTATCATCAAGGATTTTTCAATATAGAAGTTATCTTTCATCCTATTCCCTCTAGGTAATATGCTTTTCGTCTATTCAAGGATCCCGTCATAATTGACCTCACTCAATCTATAATCTGACTTGATGGTAAACACCTGTGTAATAAATAATAATTTACTATGAGTTGTACACCCATCTTATAATGGTTCATCACAATCTTTTAAAAGTTCAAGAAATCTAGTTGTGTTTACATTTAATTCTTCATCTAAATGGATGTTACGTAAACTTTCACTTGAATAATCTTGATTCATTCTTCTTGCATCCATAACCAAACTCCTATAAGGATTGCTATTATCATCCACAAACTTATATGTGTAGTTAGAACTAGAAGTTAAACTAGTCATCCTTTCTAACATAGATTTGTAAGGAATATAGGGTTTTTCGTATACAAACCAACATAAGTATCTCGACAAATTTTTTTTTAAATAGATGCATCATCATTATATTTTTATGGTGGAACTTTTTATTTTTACACTTCACACATAGAAATCTAATTTAACATTCACTAATATTCTTTGGATTAGAAAGTATAAATTAATAAAACTATTAACCTCTTTAAGATAAGCTTGCTTATACAACCGTTAAGAAGAATCTCGATATATTTAAGAACGATAATCCATTACTTACAAAACGTATATAGAATATTCATGACAACATTTATTAATAATGTATCAACATTGATTCATGAAAACATTTCACGACAACTATCAATTCAAAATTCAACTTTTTTATAAAAAAATGAGTTCAAAATCCAGTAACTAATTAT
This sequence comes from Populus nigra, assembly GCF_951802175.1. Lineage (NCBI taxonomy): Eukaryota > Viridiplantae > Streptophyta > Magnoliopsida > Malpighiales > Salicaceae > Populus > Populus nigra. Next base: position 4,358,151 of record NC_084869.1, read on the forward strand.
TTTTTTTACACATTTTCTATTTTGTATCAAAATGTGAACTAGACAATAAAATTAACAACAAATAATACCCAACCAATTATCCATCATTTGTTCAATTTAAAATTATTCAATCTAAATTAGTATTTTTTTAATTATTATCAACTCCACAAAAACTAGTTTCCTTAAATTTTCTTAAATTTCCAACTTGACAATAAAATTGAAAAAATATGATTGATATCCATTAAATAACACATCATTTCTTCAATTATAACACACCTAAGTTACAAAATCAAACTCAACTTTATCAAATGACAGATAAAATCATTTTCCTCCAAATCATAAACAAAACCTAACATACAAATCATATATTAATATAACAAAATATGTAAAAAATTTAAACATATTTATGCAAACTACAAATACTACAAGAAAATTAAATATATTTATTTTTTATTTGAAATTCTACAAGTAAATACTTTATATATATGCACTTATCTTTTGTTTTATAATTGGTTTTTACTAACAATTCCCAACAATTATAATAACTAAATATATAAGATAGACAAACTCTAATGTTCTTACACACACATACACTAGATTTGTTGCCGGTGCTTCAGCGCAAGTTAGGCAAAGTCAAAGTTTTTTTTCAATGTGAAAAAAAGAATGTTAGGGTAAAAAAATATAAGACATGAGTTATTGGTTCAATTGGTAATTTAAATAATATGAGAAAAGGAAGAACAAAAAATAAATTGATGAAAAGATGACAACAACAAAAAAGTAAAAAGAACCAGACTTAAGCCTATCCAGATTATTGAATAACTCAATATTGAATGGTAAAACTATAAAAAAATTAAAAATTAAAAAAAAGCTTTCTTAAACTGAGTGAACTCGCGAACTTCGCAAACATAGGTGTAAGATTGAAATACTCTCATAAAAAAAAAGTTTGGATGATGGAATTGATATAAATCAATTTAAATTAAAAAAAAAGGTTAGCATGCATTAACCTTTGAAACCTTGATTCTAGTCTTAAACTCGGGGCTAAACCCATGAAAGGCAAACTGTAAAAAAATAATAAATCAAAACTTAAAAAAAGATAAAAATAAGAAAATTAGCTTAAAAGGAAAAAAAAACTCAAGCGAACCTTCTAAACCTGATCTAATATCTAAAACTCATAATTCATGAAATCTTGGACCCAATTTTAATCAAGAAATTTAATTTTTAACTAAATTAATTTTGAAAAAGATGAGATCATGAAAAAAAAAATATTAATTAAAAAACTTGCAAAAGCAAAAAATATAGCAACAAAAAGAATAGTGGTAAAATCTGATAGAAAAAACTCGAGGATGGAATTGTAAAAAAAATCAATTTTATTAAAAGAATGGAGATCAAATTTAAAAGATTAAAAAAATTATAAGAGAGTAAAATTGAAAAATATTTGTAATTTGATAAATTATTTATAGATTAGAAATTAAATAGGGATGAAATTAAAAAATATTTGTAATTTTATAAATTATTTAATATTAAAAAATAATAATTAAAATAATAGAAACTAAATAAATATAAAAGAGAGATGAAATTGTAGACAGTTTTTTTTTTATGTTTTTTTCGTAACGACTAGGGTGATTGATATTGTAAGGCTACTAGGGACACAAGACACCTTGCACAACTTAATCAAGTCCTCCATTTAACTCCAAAATGGTAAGGCGCAAGAGTGCAGCATCTGTTTTCTCTATTTCATTAATTAAGCAAGGATTTGCATTCTCTTGTTCCTCTCTTTGTTTTTTCTTTTTCTTCTTTTGAAATATATATATATATAAATATATATATATAGACACACTAATCAACAACGCAATGCTTATAACTTCGGAGAGTTCACAGACAATACTGATGCGGGATGCAGTTTCTTCACTGCTCTCTACATTTCAGATTAGAAAATGAAAGGGGAAATATTTTAGATTGGAGAAAGAAATAAACACAACATAACAGTCACCATACAGCTCAACTAAGCAGTCTAAGATTCTGTACAAGAACAAACAGGAAATAAAAAATAAAAATAAATGTAGATAACAACAAATGCATACTATGATAACACATCATATTTATTTTGCAGAAGGAGAAAGAGGATTGGCTATCTAGTTGAGCTTATGAAATCCTGAGAAACTGGCCTCAATTTCATTATAACTGGGGAGCCTTTGAAATCCTCCTAAACAAGAAAACAGTACCATTGTTTAGCTGCACAAACTGTCGAGCAAAACATAGCATCCTCTTAACATAACCGTCTCTAAACCTTCTCAAAAGCTTCATTTGTAACACGCTTTTTTGTTGCAATTTTGGCATTACTCTAATCCTCCATTGCTTCCAACGGCTCCGACCTCTCACATTGTTCTTGTCACTCAGCCTCCGGTATAGCCTTCTTCTTCTGTACCTCCTGATCACGCCTGCACCAAAAGTAGAAGCAACCTTCTCCATACGTACCGTCTACACAAGGGATTACATGACCAAATGCAAACAAGGCAAGTGAGAGGTGTTTGAGAGAGGCAGAGCTAGATGGCTATACGCCTAAAGTGCTGAAGCGAAAAACAGGTGAATGGCATTAAATTAGACAAACAAATTAAAGTGAGGAGGCATGAAGAATAGGCAAATGGACTTTACACGGGAAGTAAAGATAAAGATAGGCTAAAGGCAAAGAGGGGCTATTGGCCTTAAATCGTAGGAACTAAAGGTCTGCATGCAGTTGTAAATATCATCTTTTTTCTTTTTCTAACAATCAATATAGCCAACTGCTTTTGGGGGCTGCAGTTGAGTTTTCGGTGAGTGTTATTAAGACATGCTTCACACCATTAATTTATATCTTTCATCTACCTCACTTTAGTGTATCCCAAACGCTTCCAAGAGAATTCAACAGTACATAGTCGAGGTTGATGGATTAACGAGCATCATAAAAATTATTTTTTAAAGTATTTTTTTAAAATTTAATGTAATAATATTTTTTTTATTTTTTTAAAATTATTACTTTAACATATTAAAATGATTTAAAAACACTAAAAAACATTATTTGAAGTAAATAAAAAATAAAAAATTTAAATTTTTTTAAAAATATTTTTAAAACGTTAGAACAAACTATTACCATTTGAGACTTGGAACCATGTAAGGATTTCATGCAATAATAGAATGACAATCTGGAAAAAATGGCGACAGCTTGGAACAGTCGCAACATTATTAGGACAACTAGAGGTAAAAGAAAAAAAAAAAAAAGGTGGCAATTCATTCTCCTCGAGGTCAAGGCAATGCTAGGGTGGATGTCTAATCAATTGTAATGTTATGGCTTGTTAGATTCCTATATTTAATTATGTAATTTTCAAAAGTGTAATATTATGATTGTAATTATACTTTTACATTCAAGTTATACAGCAAAAAAAATATCTAAGGACCATTAAGGGAAATGATTGCAAAAGTAATTTCACCATGAGGACTAACTAGACTATACTTTTTATGAAAATATAATTCCTAAAAAAATTCAAAGAAGGAACAATTTATAAATAAAAAAATAGTAGTTAATTTTTTTTCTTTTGAAAATTATAGGAACTCGAAAAGATTTTTTTTCAAAAGAAAAGGTTTCCATTACATTACCAAAATATTTTGCAAGCCTGACTTCAAGCCTGGAATGCCTATACCAAGAAATTGGTGTCTCCCAGCCTCCAGTATATAGGTCTAGCTGGACAACCCAGTTTACAATTCAAATTATTTGGGAAGAGTTCTAGACAATATTATTTGGATAACTTAATTTCTAGAAAAAAAAATGATTAGAAAATAAATAATTTATTTATAATAATTTATATAGAAAATTGTCATCCACAAGAAATGTTGTTAACTATTAAAAAATAATATGAATCATATCTTGGAACTTTACCTAACAGCTTAATCTTTTAGGTTGAGATGATTATTTGACATGGTATCATAGTCTTAATGATCAAGCGGTCACGAGTTCGAATCTCATTATCCTCATTTATTTGATAAAAATTAAGCGCAAGGTAATATGGGTCTATGTAAGTTTTAAGCCCAAATAATTTTTATTTGAGGAGGTATGTTAGAGAATAATATAAATCATATCTTGGGATCTCACCTAACAATTTAAGTTTTTGGGATGAATTGGTTCTTTGACAGGTAACAATCATATTTTGTCAATTTTATTGTAAGTTTTGAAGAAATTGATTTTTTGTGGAATTGATAACAATTAAATAGTATTAATTTAGATTGAATAAGTTTGAATTAAACAAATGATATATAATTAGTTGGGTTATCCATTACATGCCAAAAATAATAATTGGTTACTGGATTGTGAATTAATTTTTAATTACCAAAGTTAAATTTTAAATTAATTGTTACATTATGAGTAAATATTGTCATCATTAATCTATATAGGTTTTCCAAGTAACATATAATTATTTGTAGATATATCTAGATTAACCTCGAGGATTATACATAAAAGATTATTATAGAGAGGTTGAGGGTTTTATCAGTTTTGCACTTTCAAATCTAAAGAATATTAGTGGAGGTGGAATTAGATGTCCATGGATGAAGTGTAAAAACAAAAAAGTTTTTTTAACTTGATGTTGTGATAATACATCTCCTAAAAACAAAAAATACCTTTAACAAAAAGTTCCATGACTTCGTTGAAAAATACTTGTGTAATTAGCTTAATGATAACTTTATTGTTCGACTTGCCATCAATGAATGACTTTCATTTGGGAAAAGTAAGACTAAGAATATTGGCAAGGCCACCTCTCTCTTCACTTCTCAATATATATTTAGTGACTCTAGGTTGTTCCTTTAGTTTTACCTTAATTATAAGAATTATTAATTTTGATTTATAGGCTTTTTTTTTTTACATTATTGAATCTTCAATATTTTTTGCCTCGGTTTGTTATGTTTCTTTAAAAGAAAGAACTTATGATAGTTCATGTGGTTTCTCAATGACTTCTTCTAATGATACTGAAACATTATTAATTTTTAGTTTTTTGTATGATAATTTCTATAGGGATGATAAAAATTATCGATCTTTTGTTTTATTTTGAAAACAAAATCTATATCTAGAGCAACTGATTCATTATTAATAATATTTTCCACCAGAAACAAAACACTAGGTATGTGAGAGTTAGGAATATAGTCTTTTCATAACTTTTTTTTATCATCAATTAGAACATCAAAAGCAAGAGCATAATCAATTGTCTTAACATCAATTATAGTTTTATTTAAGTTAACTATTTTGATATCATTACTTTTTATTTAAAAATTCAAAAATTAAATTGAATAAAAGTAGTAACAATCTAATAGTTTATATGCTCAATATAAAATCTTTTTATAATTATGTATATAAACTCTACAATTAATAAATTTCTCATACTTTTCCATAGTAGAAGTTTAGGCTTACCAAAACAAGCTTTATTTTCTAGAACATCGTACAACCAAACCTCAACTTTATAAGTAAGTTTGTGTCTTGTGAACCCTACCTTATTTTCATCAATTAAATGTATATTTTTAGCTTTGACAATCATATAATAAACTTTTTCTTCGAAACAAATTCCCATCAAAGAAATAAATTTTCTTAAAATTAGGAATGCATCTAAGAAAAAACTAATTATGAACCAAGTTTTCAATGCATCATCTCTCATACAACAACTCTCCATATAATCATATAATTATGTTGCTTATATAAGTTTGCAAAAATAAATCTAGAGTTTGGCTCATCCTAAGATAAGTCTTTAGACACATTGTTTTCCTCGTGATGATACCTATTTGAGCTTCTCCCTTATATTTTTTCTAATTGATCAAATTTTTATGATAGAGTTTTCTACATTGCCTTTTGAGCACTTAGGGTGCATCAAATGACCTCCAATCTTGCATAATAGGATGAAATGATGTTGTCAATATCTTCATCTATAAAAAAAATCAACTTACTTTGATCCAAATTGATGCAGCATATAACGAAAGATAGGAAATCAGGATTTCTCAAGCCCTGGGTTAAAACCTTAATCTATAAAGAAAATCTTTGTTTTATAAACTCCAAATATTATTAAATCTCTCATAAAAATAACACACAAGTCTGTTTAACTAGGATCTAAAATCTACTTTGATAAATAAACTTAAACCAAACAAAATTCTAAAACCTAAATAAAAAAGAAATCCTAAAATAACTAGGAAAATAAAGAAAAATCCATAACAATATTTTTTTCAGATCTAATTTGGATATGAAAATGACCTCATCTATCTAAAACTAACTATTTCCTAATATAATCAGGCTTATAAAATGCCCTGAAAGAATTTTAGTCCAATCCAATAATCAGATAAAAAGTTATAATTATTTTTTATCAAAAAAACTCGTTTGACACATTTAAAGTTCTTCTTAAGATAAGACTTGTGTTACGCTTCCCACGTACCTTCTTTATGAAAAACAACTTACTATTGCCATTAGTATTACCAGATAGAAATATTAATCTTGTGAGATAGACCTTTGATGCTTGTGATTTCTTAATTAATCTACTTTTATTTGGAACATTTGGTTTCTTGCTTGTATATATAATTCTAGAATCATGTTCTTATTCACTTCTCTAACTTGCCCTGCTTGACATGTCTTAAGCTAAAGAAAACATAGTTTTCGGTATCTCTAGTCTTCACAGTTCACAACTTATAATTTCTTTTATTATAAAACATGTAAGTTAAAAAATCAAAATCAATTATATTAAATTACAGACAAATTTAAATTTTTTTCAAATCACAAACAAACCCTAAAATAGAAATCAAACTTTAATACTCTATGAAAAAATTGTAAAACACTACAATATATAAGCAAACTACTCTACAAATACTAAAAACTTACAATACGTTAACTTAAACATAAATAAGTAGGTTTGCTTACTTGGTATAGGGAATATTTATAAAAAATTATATCAAGACAATAATATTGACACTACAGAATATTAGATGTCTAAAATCTGTAATGATGAGACTTAGATTTATATCAAAATATGAGGGAGAAAAAGAAAGAAGGGAGAATAAAGATGTGGCTATTGTTTAATCTTGTCGGTTAATAATAAAATGTCATTTTAGTGATGGATTCACTAACATAAGGTTTTTTTTTATTTTTTAATTATTTTATTATGTTAGTTTTTATCAACATAAATAATTATGTCGGTGTGGTTTTTTTTTATTTTTTAATTATTTTATTATGTTAGTTTTTATCAACATAAATAATTATGTCGGTGTTATAATCGGGAATATTCAACCAAAATATTTCGTTGCTACAATTAATATCATAAATTACCAATGAAAAATACTTCACCGGCAATTCCATTGGTATTAGATAATTTCTTGGTAGAGCAAAATGTGAAAGTCATATTCCTAGCAAGAAAATGAAAAGGAACCTAAAGAATATAAAGTAAATTCATATTGTAAACGTTATAACATCGCTCTTCCATATTCCTATTATCTTTTGAGAGTTGTGTTAATTTCCTGGATCAAGACTTTAGTTGAAGACAAAACTTAGAAGCAGATTTGTTTTGTACATTTGAATCTTGTCCTAAGTGAATAATATAACAGTCATTATTAAATGGCACATGGTTTAAGAGTTGTCTTGCCAGAATAACAAAGAGTATCAAAATAAGTTAAAGTATTTGTCTGTCAGCATTAATCAGTAAATTAAACAAACCACTGCTTTCAATGTCATAAACAAATAAAAATTGATGATGCAACGACGATATATAGTTTCTCACTATGGTGACTGTACACAAGACAAACTCAGTTCTTCAGCAAAGTGCCTAAAGAATTATCCCAGTTCAAGGAATAAAAATATGGGCTGACTTTGTCAAGAGGAAAACCATGAAATAGGCTATCTAAGATTTAATTTCCTATAAAAACCAATAGCATTATCAAGATCCAGGCGAAGGATATTCAAACTCAAAATTATTTGCCCAGATTCCTATGAACATTCTGAGTTTAGTTGGATGTTTATCTATAACCCTACCCTCTATGTCATCCTGACCAAAAGTTAGTAGCTCCGGTCCGGTTCTCATTGCAGCACCCCACCACTCCTCTGGGACCTGGCTGAAGTTTTAAAGCTTGTTTAGATGTAAATTATATTTATTTAAATTTTGAATATTTTATGTTAAAAATTATTTTTATATATATTTTCAGATCATTTTAATATGCCGATATCAAAAATAATTTTTTAAAAAATAAAAAAATATATATATTATTTTAATTTATTTCTAAATAAAAAACACTTTAAACCATAACTATTATCACAATTTCAAACAAACTCTTAATACTCCATGCGAGCATGGAATTATCAAAATAAAAAAACAAAAAGAAATCAGCTTCACTGTTCATTTGAACAGGTTAATATGTTTTTTTAATTGCTTGGGTGCTAATTACACGTTATCTCAAAGGTTAAAAACACATGGGTTTAATCCGTATTTGAAGCAAAATCATTTTAATTTCATAAACAAGTGAAATAGATTAATGTATTATTTAAATTGGTTAACAAATACACGTTATATCTCAGTGGTTAATTACAAGTGTGGCTTAAGGTGAGGTTGTGTGTTAAATCCGTATTAGGAGCAAATCTATGAGTAAAGCTACAACACATAATTAATATATTAACATGTTTCGTACCGATTTCTTTTGGTTTAGTTATTTTGATAATAGATGACAATAACTTATTGATCTATATATCTTCTAAAATAAAAACAAAGTTTAGGCCAGCAGGCCTTCCTTAAACCCACAAATCTAGGTTTTTGTTCACAAGTCCATCTTTTTTTTTAGTTATATGGGTGTGTTTTTTTTTAATTTTATTCTATAATATAAAAAAATTGATTTTTCTTTATTATTTATTTACTTATTTTAAAATTTTATTTTTTAATATAAGATTTTATTCAATTTTATTATTCAGTATTTAGTTAATAATAAATTATTTTTTATATTTTTTATTGTATGATAAAAAAAATTAACCTTTTTCAATTTCATCTTTTAATATAAGTTTTTATTTTCTTTTGGTTTTTGGATTTTTTTTATTATTTTTTTTTATTTTATCTTTTAATAAAAAGTGTTATTTAATTTTTTTCTTCAGTATTATATTAATTTTTTTTTTGAACTTAACTAATGAAAAAAATCATATTGAAATAATTTTCATGTGATTTAATTTAAAATCTGAATTAATCAAATAATATAGTTAAGATTTTTCAAGTTTTAACCATTTTACTAAATTTCATTCTTTACTATGTTTAAAACCTCTCACCTTCAGTGCTTAAGATTGGAAAGAGAGTTTCTGCACTCTTGAACATTGACTCAGCTGCTAAACAAATCTTACATTCCTCCACTAGATCTATGCACGCCATTAATTATATCAAGACCTTGAAGAAAGTATTTTATTTATATATTAAAAAAAAATAGGACTTCCACGGCCCCAGCATGTGACTGCAAACTAATTTTGCTTGAAACAAGAACATCTTGGTATTCAAAACCATCACACATCAAAGTTGATGCATCGGATGAATTAAATAAACAGAAATTCAAGTGATGTACAAAGGCAAAAATGGCCTTGTCTTTACCACATTGCTCGCCGAATTCTCTCTCTTGGGTTCTACTTTTCACTTACAGCCTCCTTGTTCAAGTGATTTGTTTTCTAATCCGCACAGCGTTACAATCACGCAAAAGTTTCCCTAGATTGCTTTTGATTGCACACTATTCTTCTGAATTTCAGGTTCATTGCCTATGCCTCAGGAATTGAATGTCAGTTGGATTCGCACAGAGCATTCACCATGTAAACTAGCTGTGCGAGTCTATCCTGAAGTACATCTTACAGTGGAGATCAAGAAATTCTCGATTTCGTTTACAGGAAGCTATAAAACTATTGCTAGGCTACCAACTCCTAACACCTCATCGGATATCTAGAAAAAAGAATATTGAGAAATACTTCTTTTTCTTTGTAAATCTAGGTGGCTCCTCTCTGGGTCATGATATTATTATGTGCTGTAGTTATTTGGTTGGTTATATATTATAGTATTATTATATTAATGTAAATATATAGTTATTATTAATAAAGATTTAATTTATCTTTAATATTCATATAATATTAAATTAATGAATTTAAAATAAAGATAAAGTTCATGGGATAAAAATATTTTACAAAGAAAATTATAAAGTTGTTATAATTATAGAATTTCTATTGTATCAAAGTATTGTTTCTAAAATATCCACGGTCGATACTCACTTAAATATTGGACATTCATTAGAGTTGTAAAGACTGGTACATATTATATTCTTTTTTTTTATGAAAGGAAGCAGTTGTTCCTAAGTTGAGAAATAAGAGATACTTAGAACTAACATGTAGGTGTTTGTCATAAGACATGTATATTGAATTGACTTGCATGAGAATTTCATATAGAAAAATCATTTATGTCTATGGAAAGGCTCACGTGACGGCTGTGGAAGTGATCTTTAGACTTAAAATCACTCAGTCATCTTATATAGAAAATGTTATGTTTTGATCCTGATACATATTATCTTAATCGGGGTAACAAAAAAGCAGATATTGGGTATAACATCAACTATATGAAGATACTTGAGTGATCAAGTGAGGATTCATCATCCTAGGTGAATTAAAAAAAATATTTCATCTATTCTTAAATAATATTAACTGAGAAATCATTGGTCAAAGTAGAAAGAGATTTGAAAAGAGTTTTAAATTTTATTCAAACGACCAATGACCATTATATAGAGAATAAACATGATTTAGCATGGCAGACATACTTCATGCTTTAATGTTAAATCTAAACATTATTAATAAAAGAATATTAATTATACTGAGAAATTGGTCACTGAAAAGTTAAGTCAAACCACTAATGATTTTTTTAATATTTGAAGGATCATGACACGTTGTTGGACGATGCACCTAATCTTCAAATATAAATTAATCAATTGATGAATTGATAATAAATTAAATTATTTAATTTATTTAATTCTATTTAATTAGAATTATATTTCATATTTGGACCAGGTTACACATATAAAAAACCATTTGTCAGAAATTAAATTGGGATGATTTAATTAAGTATGACTTGATTAAAATATATTTTAAAAATTAAGAACCAGAATATAATTAATACATGGATTATATTTCTAGACCTAGAAAAACAAGTAAGGACTTGATTGATTAAATTTCTAAAATTATCCTTAAATAATATACTGATTTTATTTAAGAGGCAAATAGATATTTTTTTTATTTATAGAGTTTTTAGGATTTCATATAAATATAAAGTTAAGTCTATTATTTTGTAAGTGAAAAAAAAGAGAAAAATAGTTGTATGTTGGACAAAAAAAACTATATAAACACAATATTAGAGCTAGCATTCTAGGCATAACAATCCATTTCTTTTAAATAGAAATTTAAGATATTTCTCATAGGTGATTTGTATGGATTATCGTTGGAGGTCGAATAATTAAACAACTTGTGATTTGTGACAATCTAGCTTTTATTGAATTATTCAAAAAAAAAATAGATCTTCAAATAATAAATCCTTAAATAATTTTAGATTTATCTAACGAAATCTTAAAAACTTCCAAATAATTATTTTATAATTTCTGTTACATATATAATATTCAAAGACCTAATTACATAAAAGAATTGTACCTCGTAAAATTACAAGAGCACTGAACTAGTAAATTTTCTAATAGTGACTAAGAAAATCAATGAAGTATAAAAGCATAACTTTAATTAACTCCCCATTAAATCTTGTTCATTAGTCTCTCTCCCTAGCAACATAGAATACATCCCACCATTCATGGATCCACCACCTCTGCCACCTCTCCACAATGCTACCACCTCTGCCAATCCCACCACTGTCCATCTGAACTACCCTGACTCTGTTGAGTCCTCGCCCCGCTCCCATCCACCAGACAGTACATTCAATGAGACTCTCCCGCCTGTCCCAGGTGCTAAGCTCCGCCTAATGTGCAGCTATGGAGGCCACATAATCCCCCGTCCACATGACAAAACCCTCTGCTATGTAGGCGGTGAGACACGTATGGTAGCCATTGACCGGCATTCCTCTCTCCTCATCCTCTCCTCCCGCCTTTCTCGAACTCTCCTCAATGGTCGTCCCTTCACTCTCAAGTACCAGCTGCCTCATGAAGACCTTGACTCTCTAGTATCTGTAACCACAGATGAAGATCTTGACAACATGATAGAAGAATATGACCGCATAAATGCATCATCATCAGCTTTATCTCCTTCCCGTATCCGCTTGTTCATTTTCTTTAGCAAGCCTGAGACTGCAGCCTCCATGGGATCACTTCTTGATGATGCAAAGTCAGAAACATGGTTTGTTGATGCGCTTAATGGTTCAGGATTAATTCCACGAAACCTATCAGATTCTGCTACATTGGAATGCTTAGTGACTCTTGAAAATGATCAGGACTTGGAGGCTCAGGCAGAAGGTGTTGAAGGGGAGAACAAGAAAGCTAAGAATGAACTATTGCACGAAGTGCACACCACACTATCTGACTCACCTGTTGTGGAGAAGAATTCATCATTTGGTTCATCTTCTTCTTCCCCTTCAATGACCAACCTGCCACCTATCCGGGTTCGTGTGGACGATCCAAGAGTTGGAGTTGAGGAGCAGTTTGCACAGATGACTTATGCTCAAGTTGTGCAGAAGCATGATGATGGCTATGGCCTTTTATCTGCTCCGCCACCTCCAATTCCTGTATCAATATCTGCAGTTGGAACTGCAATATCCACTAATCCTGCTGGTGGGTCTAGTGAGCACTTGAATCGGCTTTTATCAGATGATGAGAGGTCGGATCAGGGTGTTCCGGTAAGTTTTCGCAAACCACCACTTCCTGTACTGCAGCCCGTGCCACACAAGATCGGTACCTGTTACAACTTGCCTTCACCAGATTCAGTTGCAAGGTATCTTTCCATATTTCTCTTTGCTTTTACTGTTTACAGTGGTCCTCAGTTAAGAACTAGTTCAATTTGTTCCTTACAAATTATAAGAGCATAAATATGATGGATGCTCAACTTGCTTCACCGGCATTGTTCATTGTGGTTTCACAGAAAATGTTCATTGTAGAAGATTAATTTATCATAACAAATCTCAAAAGGCTTTCATAGAAACAGAAAACAGTTGATATTAATTATGTCTTACATTTTTTCTCTTTTTCTTTTGCTGTTGAAAATGAAATGGTAGTTTCCAAAACAGCTTCATTCGATTGATGATCTGACTGTGCAGTGATAGTAGTATTGCGTCTGCAAGCTCTCTTTCAAAGCCCATGTATTATCAAGATCAAGCTCATGCAGCACCCAGAGACAACAGAGGTCCTTCTAGCCCTGATACAAAAGGTGATATTCCAATCCCAAGCTCTCAAATCCAAATGCAACAAGTCCAAGGTTCTGGATACACGTTGCCTGATCAGCAGCAGCAGCAGCAGCAGCAATTTGTAGGAGGCAGCACACATTTCATCTCCCACCCTGCCACAACTCCAGTGCCAATGACATCTTACTACCCAATTTACGCTCCTCCGTCACAACAGCCTCATCTTCCAATGGATCACCAATATCCTGTATACTTAATGCAGGTTACTCAACCACAACCATACATGTCTATGCAAACTAACATGGTTGACACTGCTACTGTTTCAACCACGAGCCGCCCTGCAACACCTTCCACTGCAACTTACAGGGACCCGCATCCACCCATTTACCCTGCAAAGACAGTATCTACCTCAGCTAAGCCTGAAATGGCTGCAACTGTGTACAGAACAGTGATGCCATCAACTCCTCCATTAGTCCATGTCCCGGCCAATCAGTTCCAGCAATCATACATGGGTTATTCTCAAATGCAACATCCAACTCAATCCATTAATGCTGCTGCTACTAATTATGCTTATTCTGAATATGCAAATTCTACACATGACCAATTGTACTACACCCCTGGTACTCAAGGTTCTCCTCAGTACCAATCCATGAACCCAGCTGCAGTCGTAGCATTAGCAGATGATTCAACACGGATACCAACAAACAACACAATGCAGCAGAACATCGGAACCTCACAGCCACAATAAATCTTATTAGGCCATACGTAAACAGCTTTATTTACAGGTGCAAATGGTTGTCGTCTCAGCAATAAGTTAAAGGTATAATAAGCTTAATTATGCTACCCTTTGTAATAGAAAATGGAAATCTTTTTTCTCAAGATAGTAAGGAGTCCTGCATAAATCGTCGTGTTTCTTCTCTTTGAGAACAACATACATCAAATAAATTCTTCTTCTTTGAAATAATTGTTTTGTTTGTTCCATCATTGAAAAAAGCCTTGACTTGATTTGGGATTTCCCTTTTCCCAAAACCACCATCAAACTCCATGATAATTGAATCTCAGACTACTACTCCACACGTTCCTGTGAGATCATGTGCTTTTAAGTTTTTCCCATCATTATTAGCAAACGTTTGTAAGCAGTTGAAGCAGTAAACAGTCTTGCTACTGATATAAACTGGATTTAAACCAAAATTTGTTTGCTTTGGTCTAAGCCATCAAGGGGAGAGGAGCACAGTTACTAAATCTAGCTTGGCCGACGAGATCCAACCTCTAGTCTAGATCAGGCAAAACTTAATTTTACTTGTTTTTAGAAAAAATTAAAAAAATGTTGAACAAATTAACCGGCCTCACATGTGATCTAATCTCTTAGCCAGGTCTAATAACTATGGAGAGTAGTGTGTTAAGGCCACTTGGGAAACCCTAGAAATTGCCATTGCATCTCTCTTGGTTGTCTGGCCTTGGAATTAAATACTACTTGCTGTCAGTTTTTCATTATTTAAGCTGTTGACCTCTAATTATTTTGCATCAGATACACGCTACCAAGATTTTTCAGTACTAGAAGACAAACGTTGGTGTTAGGCCTCCTTGGGGAGGTGCATGGCAAGTTACTGTAATATTAAATAAATGCCACCTGCCAGAGTGCCATATGGAACATGATTAATTACCAAATAACCTACCCTCACTTCAGACAAGAGCCATAGGTTATCAAGAAAAAATTTGTTGCCTGGTATCCTTTATAAATAGATTAGTCATTTCCAACATTATGTCTCGCTGCTTTACTGTTATTTTTCTATTTTATACAAAACTATTTTTCCAAGAACTTGAAATGGGTAAAATGCAATTGATAATAATAATAAAAAAAAAACTTGTGTTGTGAAAAGGAAAGAAAGAAAGAAAGAAAAAAAGAGATTATGTAAACACCAATTTTACCCAAATAGATTCGTATACAAATCTTTAATTAATTACAACTACTATTTAAAAAAAGTTATTTGTTTTTCTAAATATATCAGGCTAATACAGATTGTGAATATTTTATATTGTTATAGAAAAAAAATTAATTTTGATTAGAATAATATGAGAATATGTTTTATTATCTAATAAAACATTGTCTGGCAAATTTAAATGGACTTGAACAAACCTTTTAATCCAAATTTTTATTTGATTAAAATTTGAGCTAGTTTTTTAAATTAATAGGATTTCAAAATTTATTTATCCATTTAATTTACTTTACTAACCAACCATAGGTTTAATCACTTGTGCTGTATTTTTTTTGTTCAATATTTTAAGCTTAAAGTAACATAAAAAGGGAAAGGATAAAGGGTGGAGAAAAGGGGATCAAGAGGGTGCTTGGGAAAGAGTTAATGTCAACCTTCCAGTGGGGAGGAATGGTGGACAACAACAAAAATGATGATAAAATTGATGAGATTGCTAAATTCTAAAGGCAAGTTGAATTCTTTATAGCCCTTATACAACAAATGGTCATTTATAATAAGATTGATCATGAATTAAAGGATCCTCATTCTTAGTTTGAAAATCCTTTTGATACAACACAACCTAGCAGACCTAATATTAATAGTTTTGATCCACAACTTGAACAAAGCATCAAGGTTGAACTTCTAAAATTCCAAGAAATTTTGAGTCTGAATGATTTTGTGGATTGATTAAATACAGTGAAAAGTATTTTTTTACTACTATAACGTAGTTAATGAAAGAAAGGTCAAGCTTATGGCTATCCTCCTTAAGGGAAGTGCTTCAGCTTGATAGGAAAATTTATGAGTCTCTCACCAAAGAAGTGGCAAGGGTAAAGTTAATAAATAGGTGAAGATTAAGAAAAAATTAGTTGAGCAATTTCTCCTTTTTAACTACATTCAAGCCCTTTACAAAAGTTTGCACAACCTCAAATAAATAGGAAGTGTGGTAGAGTATACCAATTCTTTCTATCAACTCATCTTAAGAGTTTATTTGAATGAAAATGGGCAATGAAAAGTTTTTTGTTATTTTAACGGATTAAAGCCCTCAATTTAGGATATTAATGTCTTGTAAAGCTTGTGGAGTGTATTAAAGGCATAAAATAAAGCATTGTTTATGGAAAAATAGCAGATTAAGAGTTATTCAAGATTTGTACAACAGCAAGCAAGCTCTTTCAAATCTAGAGCACTAAATTCTAAAGGCAAGTTGAATTCTTTATAGCCCTTATACAACAAATGGTCATTTATAATAAGATTGATCATGAATTAAAGGATCCTCATTCTTAGTTTGAAAATCTTTTTGATACAACACAACCTAGCAGACCTAATATTAATAGTTTTGATCCACAACTTGAACAAAGCATCAAGGTTGAACTTCTAAAATTCCAAGAAATTTTGAGTCTGAATGATTTTATGGATTGATTAAATACAGTGAAAAGTGTTTTTTTACTACTATAACGTAGTTAATGAAAGAAAGGTCAAGCTTATGGTTATCCTCCCTAAGGGAAGTGCTTCAGCTTGATAGGAAAATTTATGAGTCTCTCGCCAAAGAAGTGGCAAGGGTAAAGTTAATAAATAGGTGAAGATTAAGAAAAAATTAGTTGAGCAATTTCTCCTTTTTAACTACACTCAAGCCCTTTACAAAAGTTTGCACAACCTCAAATAAATGGGAAGTGTGGTAGAGTATACCAATTCTTTCTATCAACTCATCTCAAGAGTTTATTTGAATGAAAATGAGCAATGAAAAGTTTTTTGTTATTTTAACGGATTAAAGCCCTCAATTCAGGATATTAATGTCTTGTAAAGCTTGTGGAGTGTATTAAAGGCATAAAATAAAGCGTTGTTTATGGAAAAATAGCAGATTAAAAGTTATTCAAGATTTGTACAACAACAAGCAAGCTCTTTCAAATCTAGACAATAAGGTTTTAGTCAATTCAAAATAGAAAATACCTTTAACTTTAGAAAGGAGTTGTATCCAAAAGGTGAATGGTGCACCTAATTTCCTTATATAGTAGTTAAACAGCCTAATACATTAAATTTGGGTATGTAAAGCAGTTCCAAAAATATAATTTTAGTTGCTTCAAAAATAGAAAACTAGGCTACAAATTATCTAATTGTAGAAAAAATGTTTTAGTAGTTGAACAAGTGGAAGAAATTGAGTTTAAAGATACTATTATCATTGATAAACCTATCAATAAAGAGCTTAAAGGTGATTTAGAAAGGGAAGAAGGGATGGTGTTGATGTTGAAAAAAATTCTTTTCACTCTTTGAAGTGACAATAATAAAAATTGGTTGGGATCTAATATGTTATACACCAAATGTTTTATTAGTAGTAAGGTTTGTAATATATTGATTGATGAGGGAGGTTGTGAGAATATGGTTTTAATAGAAGTAGCTGACAAGTTAAAATTACCAATTAATGACCCACACCATTATAAATTAACTTGGTTTAAGAAAAGAAATGAAGTGAAGGTTACAAAGAGATGTTTGGTGTCCTTTTCTATTAGAAAGAGGTATATGGATAGAGTATGGTTTGACATTATGCCCATTAATGCATGTCATATACTACTTATACAACCTTAGCAATATGATAGAGAGACAATTCACGATGAAAAGCACAATACCTATACTTTTAATAAGAAAAATCAAAGATTCATCTTGTTTCTTATGAAGGAAAGGGTGAGACCTACTTCAATGACTTCATTATTGGTTTCTAAGATTTTTATAAAGGAAATGTAAGAGTGTGGTTATATCATGGCCATAATTCCCAAGGTTATAGTAACTAGAATTGCTTGTAATAAAGATAAATCAATAAATGTTTTGGGTGGAAATGGTGTAGTACAACATCTTATATAGCAGTTTAAAGATGTATTTCCTTTTAAGTTGCCCTTGAACTACTTTGATGAGAGATATTCAGCATGCCATTGATTTGGTGCCCGATAAAGTTTTCCCTAACAAGGCAACCTATAGAATAGCTTATAAAGAAAAGGAAGAGGTAGAGAAGAAAATGCAAGAACTTCTTAATAGAGGCTATATAATACCTAACATTAGTCCTTGTGCCATTCTCATTCTTTTGACACTAAAAAATAATTATTCATGATGTATGTGTGTTGATAGTAGAGTCATCGATAGGATTACTATCAAATAATGTTTTCCAATTTCAATGTTTAAAGATATGTTAGATTGTTTGGTGGAATTTAAAACCTTCTCAAAAATTGATCTACAAAGTGGTTATTATTAAATCAAAATTTGACTAAATGATCGATGGAAAATAACTTACAAAACATATTATGGGTTATTTAAATGGCTTGTGATGCCTTTTAGATTGTCAAATGCATTAACACTTTTATTAGGGTCATGATCCAAATGTTAAAACCTCTTTTAGAGGTTTATATAGTGATGTATTTTGATGACATACATGTATATGGCCATTATTTGAAGGATTATATGCATAATTTATAATGTCTTTTTAGATTTTGAGGTAAGAAAAGTTTCATAAGAATCTTAAAAAATGTAGTTTTGGTGTGGACATGATTATATCTTTAGGCTATGTCGTTTTATCACATGTAATACTCATGGATGAAGATAAGGTGAATGTTATTCTTGATTGGCCAATTCCTTCAAGGATTCATAAGTTCATGGGCTTGCAACCTTTTACAAAAGGTTCATTCATTATTTTAGTTTTATTGCAGCCCCTATTACTAATTATCTCAAACAAAAGTCCTTTGTTTAGATATAAGAAGCACAAACCAATTTTAAGTTATTGAAAAAAAGCTAACTAAAACTTTTATTCTTGCTCTAACCAGTTTCGATAAAGTGCTTGAAGTTGATTATAATGCTTCGAGAGTTGTCATTAAGGTTGCGCTTAGCTAATATATGCAATATGTAGCATTTTTTTAATGAGAAGTTAAATAAGATAAAACTCAAATATCTCAATTATGATTTGATTTTTATGCTATAGTCCAAGTCATCAAGCATTGGAACTACTATTTAGCCTACAAGAAGATTATGATTCACACTGATCATGAAGCCTTTTAAGTATCTAGCTAGCCAATAGACCTTGAACAAGAAGCATGCTCTAATTTAACCTTTTTATTAAAGCACACAGCGAGGATAAATAACAAAATAGTCAATGGCATGGTTCGTAGGACTAATCTATTGATGGAGATACAAGCCAACATAGTTAGGTTTGAAGAATTCAAGAATCATTACTTAAATTACCCCTATCCTGGTTCTATTTATTATGATACATCATGGAGATAAATTATTGTCAATTGTGAGTTTTGTTTGAATGATGGATTCATTTTTAAAAGGGTAAGATTATGTGTGCTTTAATGTTCTATAGGGGAGATATTGCTTAGTGAAAAACATAATTTAAGATATTTTAGTTCGAAGAAGACCTTGTTATTGCTCAATGAACAACATAATTGAAGACATTTGGGTTTCAAAAAGACACTGGAATTACTCCAACATGATTCTTTTTAGTCTGGTATGATAAGGAATGTATGAATTTATTATGGTGGTGGTGGTGGATAGATTTTAAAAATTAGTTCATTTATTCCTTGCAACTAGTCCTTAAATGTGTCCTATATGGTTAATTTTTTCTTCAAAAAGTCTATAAGCTACATGGAGTTTCACTTTCTATAGTTTCAATTGAGATGCTAAATTTTTGACTCATTTTCTGCGCACCTTATAGTAAAGGATTGACCCTACCTTGAGTTTTAACACTTCTTTTCTTCTTTAAACTGATGGCCGAACTGAAGTTGTTAATCAGAGTCTTGACAACTTGTTAAGAAGCTTAATTGATAAGAATCCTAGGAATTGGGAGAACATCCTATCTTCAACTGAATTTACCTACAATTCTTCTCTTAATAGAACTACCAATTGTTTTTCTTTTGAAATGGTCTGTTAAGAAAAAAAAACCTCTCTAATTGTTCTTGATTTGACTTAATTATCAATTTTCAAGAAAGAAAATGCAAGAGCAAGAAATTTTACAAATTTTATACAAGTTTTCCACACTTAAAGTAAGGAGAAAATTAAGTTGTTCAAAAAATATAAAACATCCAGTAACCAATATAGAAGATAGCTTGTTTTTAAAGAAAGGGATTTGGTTTGGGCAGTGTTGACCAAAATAAGTCATCCTCGTGGGTATTATTCAATCCACTATTAATTTTCCAGAAAGAAATGCAAGGGAAAGAAATTTTATAGAATTTATACAAGTTGTCCACACTCAATTTAAAGAGAATATTTAGCAGTCTAATGCAAAATATAAAGCTTCTACAGACTAACATAGGAGACAACTTATTTTTTAAGAAAAGAACTTGGCTTGGGAGGTGTTAACCAAAGAAATGCATCCTCTTGGGTTTTACTCAAAATCCATCACGATGTTCCATTTATATTATGACGCGAGGTAATTTATAATGACTGCTAATTTTTTTCTGTTAACCAACCATTTATAGTGAGATCATAATAATTTGATTAATTGAATTTTCATTTATAATCAATAAAAAACGATATAATCAATAAAAAACGATGACTCTTTAGCAACCATCTATTTTGTTTTTATTTTAAATACTTTATGTGTTTGGTCATGCATTGCAAGATGTTTTTTAAAAATTCTTTTCAATAAAAAATACATCAAGATTATGTTTTTTTATATAAATTTTTGTTACATCAACAATTAAAATTATTGAAAAACACTTGAAAAAATCAATTTAATATTTTTTTTATAAAAAAAAAAGTTTGAAAAGCAAGTCTAACCTATATAACAAATACTCCCTGTGAGAAAGAAAGGGTTTTAAAGACTAAGCTGAGCATTTTCGGTTTTTGTTGGATAAAACATTAATAATAATAATAATAATAATAATAATATATAAAAGAACAATCAATCTCCATGACAAAACCCACAATATCAAATTTGCCAAAAAACAGAAACAATTTGCATAATGATTTTAGCTCCATTTTTTTCCTCTTCTTTTGTCTTGGAAACATGACTGAAAGCCAATCAGAAAAGAAATAATAGAGAGAAAGTGACCCTTTTTTTCTCACACATGCATTTTATATGTAGATTTCTAAGCCACAAAAAGAACATCAAGAGCAGCACCAAGCCCCAAGACAAACCATAACATGACATATGCATAGAACTTGCACGGGGAATGAAAAAAAATCTATCAACATCAACAGATAAAATATCTACAGAAACAAATCAATCACGTTTAGTGTTAGAAAAAATCAAACACTCATCGATTAAGTTGGAAAGAGAGCATGTTTCAATTATGTGGAAAGGAAAAGAAAAGGAAGAGAAGAAAGAAAACAAAAATTGATCTGTCTTTGTTGATAAAAGAGATTAGAAGAAAAAGGGTTCGTCAGGAGAGGGTTCTTTTTTTATTCTCTTGATTATTTTATTTTTTTTTGTTTTTTCTATTTTTTTCTCATCCATGTAAGATTCTGAAAATATTAAAAAATATTTAAGTTGTCGGAAAAAAAAATTTCTTATAGGTCCATGTTGTCCCTGCCGGCCGCCACTTCAGTTACGCACAAGGCACAATTTTTCTCTCAGCTACTCGGTCTCCCACCTTCACATTTCAGTGCTAAAAAACAAGAAAATCACTAATGCACCTTAGCTTCCCTCTCCAATGGCCACTATCCCTCATCACCACCTCCACCAACTTGCCTTTATACCATCTTGCCCCTCCTCCTCCTCCTCCTCCCCCTCCTCCCCCCCTTCTCTCCTCTCCCTCTCCACCAAACACAGGCAAGTACTAGTATTTCTCTCTCTACTGATATACAAATTTGTTTCTTGTTTATTGGTTATAGTTATTGTTGTTGTTATTTCAGGTCTTTCAAGATCTTATGCTGCCTATCAATAAAGGAATCAACAAATGATCACCAAATCACCCCACAAGAACCTAGCACCCCTAAGAACAACCTCAGGGTGGTGTTCGCAGCTGGGGGAACAGGTGGCCACATAATTCCAGCTGTTGCAATAGCTGATGAGCTCAGAGTATCAAACCCCAACATTGAAATCCTCTTCATAGGAACTCCAAATAGCATGGAAAGCACTTCCATCCCTTCTGCAGGCTACCCTTTCACTTCCATCCCTCCAGTAAAACTTTGCAGGCCTCTCGTTTCCCTTGAAAATCTTACCCTTCCCATCCATTTGATCCATTCAATAATCCATAGCTTTAAGCTACTTAAAGAATTTGATCCCCATGTTGTTATAGGCACAGGGGGTTATGTTTCTTTCCCTACTTGCCTTGCTGCTTTATTACAAAGAACCAAGATTGTTATTCATGAACAGAATTCTGTTCCGGGTATTGCAAATTATGTTCTTTCATATTTTTCTCACTTAGTTTTTTTGTCTTATAATTCAACAATTGAGTGTTTTCCAAAAAAGCATAACTGTGTGGTGACTGGGAATCCTGTGAGGGTGTCATTGAGGCAGTTTGTTTCCAGGGCAGTGGCAAGGCTGGAGTTCTTTCCAATGGCTGGGGAGGAGGCTAAGGTCATTTTAGTGCTTGGAGGGTCTTTGGGGGCTAATGCTATTAACATTGCTTTGCTGAATGTTTATAGTCAAATGTTATTGGAGCATAAGGATTGGTATATTATATGGCAAACTGGCGTGGAGTCTTATAATGAGATGGAGAGTCTTGTTAGAAATCATTCAAACTTGGTTTTGAAGCCGTAAGTTCCAGTCATTCTTTCTATGAATGGGTTGATGGATTTAAATCTCTAAGATGGTGGTTCTCGTTTTTGTGATGATAATGGCTCACTGTGTTTTTCGTTATAGTTTTAAATTTTATAACAAAGGGCATCTTTAAACATATTCTTGTGCTTTTGCAAAATCCAGTTGCAATGGGAAGGAACTTATTGTTTATTAGCAGTATGTTGCCTGTTTCTCAGGTGATAAACCTACCTCCATGACCCAAATGAGCTGGCCTCTGCTTGTTGACTTTGTCTAACAGAAAAAAAAAATGAAATTCGTCCAGTCCTGCTAAATTAAAGAAAGGAATCGCATAAACATAAAGAAAAGATAGATAGGAAATAGATGATGAGATAAATAAGTTGACCCCTGGCATTTTTCCCTGAACAAAATTGATGTCACTACAGCCCTCAAATTGGGAGAATTTGTGAATTAAAGTGCCTCAGCTATACTGAACCCGAAGGAGATTAAATAATGACTACGGGTCTAGTTATTTGAATGCATGCTTAATTTATCAGTCGTTCTTTCCTACTGTAAGTCAATAGGCCCTTTTATCTGTTTCCTCGAAGTTCTATTAGGTGTAAATGTAGTTTATTCGCTTCAATTGGTCAGGAAGTTGTATTAATATGCTACTCTGTTATGATTTTTGTTGATAAATTTATATCATTGCCTTCAAATTTTTCTGGCATCCTAATAAGCTTGTCAAATATGGTTTTGACTATTATTCATCATTGAATCTCAGAGCACTGGTCTCATGTTGTGTTCTCAGTCAATTTATCATGCAGATTTGTGTTGTCTTGAATCTGATGTAGTTATGAAATTATACAGGTTCTTGCATTCAATGGATTTGGCATATGCTGCTGCAGACCTTATTGTTTCTAGAGCAGGTGCAATGACTTGCTCTGAGATCTTGGCCACTGGAAAATCTGCTATTCTGGTAAATAGGGAAATTTTCTTTCCTTTTCTTTTTTGAGAAAACTTTGGTGGAATAAGGCTTTAGTCTCTGCTTTAGTGAATAGTGTAATAGTTTGAAACTTTTCAAAATTGCTAGATTCCGCAGCTTATCAAGACTGTGAGATATAGTAGAGTAGGTTACTTTGCTTAGCTATGGCCTCTATGAAACAAAATGGTTTTTTTCTGTTTTGAATTTACACTGATGAGCATTTGTTTTTCAAACTTTACATATTTGGATATGAGACGAATTAGTAGACATTCAAAAAGGCACTAGCAAGTTTTTCCAATCCTTACATTTTCTGTTGCAGTGATACTGATAGAAACCATAAGATGAAAACCGTTGTCGGATAATAAACACGTTTCATAATTGCATTATTCTGAGAAAAATATGCTTAACAACAATGATCTGTCAAACTAGGAGCTATGTTGGAGAAGACATGCAGACATGTGGTTTGGTATTCTGTCATAACTTTACAAGAATACCAGCCAGCAACCTGTTTAGAAATTAACAATTTCTAAACTTGTTGAATTAGAAAGGAACTGGATGAATTAACAAACGGTTTAGCAGTCACATGAGAAATGCAGTATGTCCTCTGATTGTAGTCCTTGCCCTCTTTTCAACTAGTTCTCTGTTTAATTTATGTTTCTTGTGTGTGATTAAATTAGTTAAATCCAGGGCCTTGTAACGGTTTATTCTGTTCATGTCTTCAAGAATCCAAAACCAGAAGCATTATTCTCATTCAAATTGCATCCAGTTAAATGTACAGATACATGATTTTAAGAAATTAAAATAGATATCTGACATGGTTTTTAACAAATGATCTACAGACCCTAGTTATTTGATATAATTTCATCATGTAATTGAACAAGGTTCATGTTGTAATAATGAGCAGCAGACGAAGACATGTTAACACAGCAACCTAAAGGTTAGAAAGAAGT
Source organism: Populus nigra (assembly GCF_951802175.1). Classification (NCBI taxonomy): domain Eukaryota; kingdom Viridiplantae; phylum Streptophyta; class Magnoliopsida; order Malpighiales; family Salicaceae; genus Populus; species Populus nigra. Next base: position 4,383,065 of record NC_084869.1, read on the forward strand.
GTGTGATGAAAATTTAGTACGAAATTATGGACATTTATGTTGAGGGGTTCGATTTTGTTGTTTATATATGCTGAATTCCAGAATGTCTCCACGTGTACACTAATATGCAGCTATGTTGGCATTGCTTTCACCACTTGGTAGCAATGTGCTACGAAATTCTCTGTGGCACCCTGAGTTTAATTGGTATCTCAAGAACTACATATGAGAAGCATTTTCTTCTTTGTAGATACCATCACCAGATGTAGCAGAAGGACATCAATTCAAAAATGCTTCTCTGATGGCAGATGTAGCAGGAACAAGGGTTATAACTGAAGATGAACTTGATTCTACAACTCTGGGAACTGCAATTGAAGAGATATTAGGTATATTTGATTCGTTGCTCTTAGTGATGATAGTTGTATCAATATATGCGAGTCCATAGTGTTATTTTACCATCCTGCTCTAAAAAGCACTTTGCATAATTTAATAGCTATGGCCACTTTTTAGTGTAACCTGAATTTCCCCTTATCTGATGCACTACAGTTTGCATGCTATGAGGGTTTTATTTATGATGTTGTACTGTGCTTTGCAGTATTATAAATTTTGCTATGACAGAATATTCCTTTGTTTTCATGATATAACTTCACCTTAAGGCTTAAACAACTTAGTCCCAGCATTTTGTGATGCAGTCGATATAAATTCATGATACTGCTAATTTTCCTCGAATGCTTCCAAGTTGTTAATTGTTGAGCCTTGTAATTTTTTATCACTTATAAATATATGAAAGACATTTGTTAGTTAGCTACAACGAATTTCATGTTCTTTGTATTTATGATTTGAGCATAATATATATATATTTGAATCAGCCAGAATGATAATAAGGGTAATTGTCTGCTCTTTCCTTGAGATGTTGATAGATAACTTTAAAATATTCTCTAAGAAATGGCCTTGGGGGAGAAATCAGTGAGAAAACTACAAAACTTTTTGGTATCAAGTAAGATCATTCGTTGGTGTGCAATAAACTTCAAACAGTTAACTGATAGATTCTTCCTGACTAGGTCTATTGATACTATGCAATATCTCTCTGAGTTAGTGATTTCTTGAAATATGCTAACTTCATTGACAAATAAGATGGATGTTACAAAATCATTTTTATGTTTTCTTTTAATATTCTTCGTGCTCTTGGAAGGCAAGATCTCACTTAGCTGCTCTCGAAATTCTCTTGTTGCTGAAGTTGATTTGTTCTTCTGTATTTAATGAGTTTGTCGTGTGGTTGCTAGTACAGACGATGATGCTTTGAGAGCAGAGATGTCAGAAAGGGCCCTGAGAGCTGCAAAGCCTGATGCCTCTGCACAGATTGCACAACATATTCTTTCCTTGGTTGAATCAACAACCAAAAGGAAGTAGGACAAGTTTTAGTTGATGAAATGAAAAGAATTTCGGCGTGGTAATTTACCGTTGCTATTAACTCTTTTTTCGGCTGAATTATGATATCTTTCCGGACCTCAGATTCGATACGAGTTGAGCACGCAGGATCATCCAATAATATGTTCGGTGTTTGATGTTTTTATGTTTGTCTAGGAGGATTTTGCAATTTAAGATTGAAATTCTAAGTTAACTAATTTAATTTACTTGTTTAATTCTAAATTTATATTAAAGAGTTCCATAAATATTAATATGATTAAATATATTTTCATATTAACAATTATTGTTCAGCTAAAAAGTAACTAAATAATGAAAACAATTTGAATGTAAAATAAATTTAATAACTTAGGATAAGAAATGAATATTTATATTTTTAAAGTGATTTATATTCTAATTGAATTGGAACTTTAGGATAATGAAATATCTTTTTGTTATTTTTAGTTTATAAAATTGAAATTGCAAACTTATTGATTACAAAGAAAATTACAAACCTACTTGACTATCGTTTGTAGAGTTATTGTCTACTGTTTTATAATGTATAAACTATTGCATATTATTATCAGTCTACAATTACATGTCTATTTAATAAACAGGTTTTAAAGATATGTGAACTTTATTGAACTGTAATGTTGTTTTATTGAGTTGTTTTTTTTATTGGCTGTCTTGTTTTTTTTAATAAAAAAATTTTAAATAATTTTTAATAACTACTCACTCATTTCATTTAACGTAATTTTATATTAAATTCCTATCTACAATCAAATTTGACATTTTTTATCCATATTTCATAACTCTTTGATTGATTTTAGTGTATAACAATCAGTGAAGCTAGAATGGTAGTGCTATTCATTTCTTTAGCTTCTGGCAACTATAAGTTCGATCAGAGACTTGATGAGATAGTTGTTGCAATTAGGGTCATATATTTTTAGCTTATTATATGTATATTTGATAAGCAAAGTTTTTTTTTATTTCTTCATATTCTAATTTTTTTTTTCTATTTTTGCTACTTGAGTTCTGGAACTTTCAGGATTTTTTCAAATCAATTATTTCTATTAGAATCCATCACACATTATGTTTATGTGACCCTTAAGTTGACATATTTGCAAGCTGTCATGCGCAAATATGCTTGCAACATTAATATTTCTCTATATTTGTAATATTTTTTTTATTTAAGTGTTTGCACTTTTAAAATTTTATTAACCGGGTGTTCTTGAAAATTTATCTTGTGTATTGGGTGACAACAATCCTACTTGCCCAAGTTAAATAAAATTATGAGTTGAACAACAAAACCATCTAGGTGGTGGTCCAGTGGTAAGAGTTTGGGACCAGGAGGTTTGCTCCCTCTATGGTCTCAGGTTCGAGCCCTGTGATTGCTCATATGATGGCCACCGAAAACTTACATGGTCGTTAACTTCAAGATCCGTGGGATTAGTCGAGATGTGCGCAAGCTGGCTCGGACACCCACGTTAAACTAAAAAAAAAAAGAATTGAACAACAAAAATAATGATAACAATTTATTCGAATTTAAATAAAATAAAAATGAAAGGTGATTTTTTTCCAAACAAAAGAAACTTATATTAATTCATTTTGTAAAAAACCAAATTAATAAAATTTGTTTTGGAAAATGTTTTACATAAAAAGATATTTTTCTAGAAATTGTTTTCATGGTAAATCTACAATACTAGAAAATTAGTAAATATAAACGAACACATTGATGAAATTTTTTGTCGGTAGATTACGGTGAATTTTTCTGACTGAATATGCCTTTGCAGTATCCATTGATAAACACCAACAAAAATATTCCATAATTAATACATGTTATTATCAATATTCTATACAGATTTGATATAAGTAATGGATGATTTGTTCATAGATATATTAAGATTCACCCGAAGGGTTGCGTAAAATGAATTATTGTAAAGGGGTTCAGGGTTTTATTAATTACGCACTACCTAATCCGAGAAATATTAATGAAGGTGGTACTATATGTCAATGTAAGAGGTGCAAAAATAAAAAGTTTCTCGATCCAGATGTTGTAACGATGCATCTTTTACAAAAAAAGATTCATTGAGAGATATATGTATTGGTTTGCACACGGAGAACCATATGTTCCTCACAAGATCATGGTAAAAAGGATAGTGGGGTCAATTTTTAGTTCTAGCAATTGCATGAAGTTGTAAATGACAATAATAATCCTTACAAGAATATGGTTATGAATTAAATAAGGATGAATCAGGGTTATGTTGGTTAGTGTCTAATCGTAGATGAAGAATTTAATGTAGACGTGACCAAGTTTTTTTATCTTTTGAAAGACTCTGACGAACCATTACGATGCATAAATCATAGTAAATTATTGGTTGTTGCACAAGTGTTCACTATTAAGTCAGATCATGGGTTGAGTGAGGTTAGTTGTGACATAATTGTGAAATGGGAAAAAAGCATTTTACTTTAAGGGAATAGATTGAAAGAAAACTTTTATGCTACTAAATCTATAATAAAACCTCTCGGCCTATGATACTAGAACATTGACATGTGTCCAGACTTCTGCATATTATACCTTGAAAATACAGAGTTAACCGAGTGCAAAATATGTGGGCATGCTCGTTATATATCTAGAATTGGCAAGGGAAGGACTCTTGTCGCATATAGAAAATTTAGATATTTCTCAATCACACCTAGACTACAAAGGTTATTCATATCACCAAAAACTACTGAGCACATAGCATGGCATCTTTTATATAATATGGTGGATGGAGTGATGGTGCACTCTTTCGATGGTGAAGCTTGGAAACATTTTAATAGGGTGCATCCTCAGTCTTCAGTAGAATCAAGGAATATGCATCTTCGGTTATGTATAGACAAATTCATTCCATTCAAGTTATTTGTTGCTCCTTATTCTTGTTGATCGGCGATACTCACGGTTTATAACTTGGCACCGAGGATATGTATGAGGTCAAAGTTCATGTTTTTATCTACGGTCATACCCGATCCTAATAGTTCGATTCAGAATATAGATGTTTATCTTCATCTGTTGATTGATGAGTTGAAGCAATTATGGTTATCCAAGGCTTTGACATATAATGTTTCGAGAAAACAAAATTTTAGATGAAGGTAGCTTTGATGTAGACTATCAATGATTTTCCTACGTATGGAATGGTTTTTGGTTAGAGCATGCATATAAAACTAACATATCCATACTGTATGGAAAATAACAAGGCCTTCACGTTAACAAATAGTGGTAAAATATCTTTTTTTTTATTGTCATCAGTGGTTCTTGCCAATGGATCACAAATACAGAAAGAATAGAATTGACTTCTTTGTTGTCAGATTTTAAAGGGATGTTGCACCGCCACTATCATTAGGTGAAGAATTGTACGATGTGGTGTCGAATTATGATGACATTATGATTGGTTTTTAACCCAGTAAATAGAAGTTTTCTGATTTTGATTTGACCCATAATTAGGTAAAGTGAAGTATTTTCTGGGAGCTTTCTTATTGGAATACTAATTTTCTTCGACATAACCTTGATGTCATGCACATTGAAAATAGCGTGTTTGGAAATATTTTTAACACGATTATGGATGTGAAAAAGGAAAGTAAAAGATAACATCAAGGCTAGAATAGATATATCTTTGTTGTGTCACTGTAAAAATATGGAGTTGATTTATGATGGGTCAGAAGTCATAAAGCCCAAAACTAGTTTTGTCTTAGACAAGAATGTACAATTACCTGTCTACCAATAGCTTAAGAGTCTGTGTTTTTCAAATGGACAGGCTTCGAACATATCAATGAAGAGTCATGACTACCACGTGTTTATACAAACACTTATTCCACTAGCTTACCAGGATTTATTGCTAAAAGGGATATGAAATGTATTCACGGAGATCAATCACTTCTTTAGAGATATATGCTACAACAAGTTGCAAACACAACATATGGAGGGGCTTGAAATGAATATTGCACAGATAGTTTGCCAACTTGAGATGATATTCCCTCCATCATTTTCTGACTCAATTGAGTATTTACCCATACATCTACTGTTTGAGGCAAAAGTTGGAGGCCTAGTCCAATATAGATGGATGTATCTAGTTGAAAGGTTAGGGATTACACATGCATCGTAATTAAAATTCTATTTTTTTAAAAAATCAAAATATTTATTTAATTTCATGCAGGTACTTGTTTAACTTTAAGAGAAAAGTAAAAATCAAGGCGCATGTTGAGGTTTTGATATGCGAGTCTTATATTGTTGAAGAGATTTCAACTTTTATTTCGTACAATTTCGAGCCTCACTTGAGAATAAGAATCAACCGCATTCCAAGGCATGACAACGGTGGGGAAGTGTCTTCAAGTAAGAACTTGTCAATATGCTTCCATCCTAGATGAACCATACAAAAACATATTGTGAGGAGAAGATATTTGACAGAAATAGAATTCGGGCAAGTACATAATTATGTGTTATTTAACTCCGATGAACTGAGACCTTTTATTTAATAAGTATAATACTCCATATGTTATTACTTAATTTATCTCTTATATTATCATAACTGATAGATTTTTGAATTTCTCGTAGGCAACATCATTAATTTTTATTGTCCAAAAACTCATAATTGACTGAATCCTAAATCTTTTAACTACAAGATTAAGAATTTTCCATATGATTCAGAACACATGTAAAGACTGTTTAATTATTTTTATTTCTTGAGATACTTAATACCAACAGATACACTGATGAATTAAAGTCGTCGGTATATTATAGAGATCATTGGAGTTTTTCACCTCTCAATTGCATTGTTCATTGTGTTCAATATAGAGGGTATCATTGGCGGATTAAGTTTGTTAGTATATTCCAAAGAGCTTAGAATTGTTCCCCTCTCAATTGCATTGTTTATTATGTTCAATACAGAGGGTATCCCTAATAGATTAAGTCTTTCGATATATTCCAAAGAGTATTAGAACTTTTCACCTCTAAATTTCACTTTTCATTATGTTCAATAAAGAGAGTATCACTGAAGGATTACGTCTGTTAATATATTCCATAGAACATTGGAACTTTTCATCTCTTTATTGCATTGTTCATTGTGTTCATTAAAAAAGGTATTACCGATGGATTAACTTTGTCGGGATATTCTTAAGAGCATTAGAACTTTTCACCTCTTTGTTACACTGTTCATGTTGTCCATTACATATGATATCACTGATGGAAAAATTAAAAATATTAATATATAATTTTCTGATGGGAAAGTTATCGGTAATTATTAGAGTATACATACGGGATCACCGATGGATGGTTGTTGTCGGTATATTCCAGAGAGCACTGGAATTGTTCACGCCTCCATGGCATTGTTCATTGTGTTCAATTCATATAGTATCATTGATGGATTAAGTATGTCGGTATATTTTAGAGAGCAATGAAATTGTTTAATTTTCAATGTCATTTTTAATTATTATTCGTTACATACGGATTTACCGACAAAATAAAAAATCATTGGTGATATTTGAGGGTTTCTAAAAATACTCGAAAAAATTAAAAATTTCAATTAGTTGTTATAGACAAAAACACCAACAGAAAATTAAAAATAATAATATTTAATTGTCAGTCGATAAGTCGTTGGTAAAACGTCCCAAATTAAAAGATCAAAAATCCCTAAAATCATATCAGACACATTTCTCTCTTCTTCTCTCTTCCTCTGTGTTTCTCTCTCTTTCTTTCTCTTCTCTCACTCCTTCTCAACTTATGAAGTCCTTCTCTTCTCTTCTTTCTTTTTCTTCTCCACGCTTGTCAGGTATGTCTTCTTCTCTTCTTCTTTTCTCTTCTTGTTTTTTTACTTTTCTTTATCAATTAATGTATCTCCTCTATTTGTTTTTCTGTTATTTGCTTTTTCTTTCTCGTCTCAACCGAAATCCATAATGAAATTAAGGTAAGAATTTGTTTTGTTTTGTTTTTTTTTTGCATTATTTTTGTTTTTTAATTTGTATATTCTTAATAATTGTACGGATGTTGTTGTGGAATTGTTTTCACATGAGAACAATATTTTTTAATTTTAGTTGTTTTTTTATTCAATTTCAATTAAATGTATCTAATTAATTTCAATTATTATTTTAGATTTTTTTAAAATTAGGGTTCAATTGGTTAAATATATTGTTTAATTTAGTGATTAATTTTTGTTTTTTTTATAATTTGTGGTTTGTGGGTTTTGAATTCTTTTTAATAATATTCTTAAATCTACCATACATGGGAAAACAGGGGCCTTTCTTAGTAAAGGACATGTGATGAACCTGATTTATTTAATTGTCTATTTTTCATTCTTTAAATATCTCATAGAGAAAATTCCCGTAGTTAACTGACAAATTTTAATTATGTATTCTTATATCTCTAATTGACAATTTAATCCTCAAATGAAGACTTTTCTCTAATATGTCTTTCTCTCTATTTTTAGAAAAATCACATGACTTGCGCATGATATATTTTAATACCAGAATTACCCTTTACTATGAATAGGGTAAATAGCATGTATCCTTATAAGTCTATATATATATATATATATGTATATATATATATATATATATATATATATATATATATATATATATATATATGTCCTTAAAAATTAGTTAAGATATCTAAGAGGGCTGTTTTATATAAAAATTAAACTTATAAGTCATATGAAATTCACTAAAAACATTTCAGTTAATTTAAATGACATACCAAATTTCAATTAATTTTTTATTATAAAAATCTCGTAATATTTTAAAAACATGAGACAAACATTTATTACTAGGATTTAATATTTATTTCCAACATGTTTATTTGTCATGTATTAACTAAACTTATGAAAAACAAAAAAAAAATCTTATGGATTTATCTCGTATTTTTAATTTATTAAGAGGATAATTTTAAAAATAATTATAAAGTATATTTAACATTCATAGACTTATTAATATGAATATTTGATTATGTTAAAAGGACATATTTGAGATCTAAATGAAAATTAAAAACATATATATACAAGGACTTATTAAAAAAACATCACAAGGATAGATGGGTACTTACCTTATTCAGAGTACGGGGTGCTTTTGACATAAAAATACATTATATGCAAGTCAATTTGACATTTTTATTAGTTTTCATGGAAAAATAAACAAAGGACACATTGGAGAAAGATACTAGTTACATGACCCGCGCAATATCACGGGTTAATATTTTTTTGCATAAAAAATATCAAAAATAATTAAGATCTAAAAATATTAGGTATTTCTGTAAAGCATAACCAAGAGTCTTGGGTTTGGCTGCAATATCTGACTTAAGAGTAATATTTATAATATTAAAAATAACATTAAACTTGCATGACCCAAGTTTAAGTGGGTCTGACTGCAATACCAGACACAATAACTTTGGATATGGGTCTGGTTGCAAGGTCGTGTCATAAAAATATGATAATTAAATAGATTAATTAAAAAGAAAAAAACAAAGAAAAAAAACCAACATAAAGAAAAAAACTATCGAAGAAAAAGAAAAAAATCTGAATTAACTGGGTCAATCCTTCAAAGCAAGTTAACCCGTCAAACCTTGGATTCTTGTCATGAAAGTTTGATAACTAAATAGAAAAAAAAAATTGATGGGTTACCCAGAATTAATTGGGTAAACCCATTAAACTAGGTTAACCCGTCAACCCCGGGATTCGTGTTATGAAAGTTTGATAACTAAATAAAAAAAAGTGAACATTAACAAACTAAATTAAATGAAAAATTTAATTAAAAAAGAAAAAAAATAAAAACAAGCAAAAGACATTAGCCTTTTCACTGTAGACTGCACAGTGCAGTCCACAGTCAAAGGCATAAAAACGGCAAAAAAGAAAAAAGAAAAAAAAAAGAAAAACTAAAGGCATCATGCGATAATTAAATAGAAAAAAAATTAATATTAAGGAACTAAATTAAAAAAAATTAATTAAAAAGAAAAAATAAAAGAAAAAAAACTTATAAGAAGAAAAAAACAAATGAAGAAAAAGAAAAGGAAAATCTAAATTAATTGGCTTAACCCGTCAAACCTAAGATCCATGTCATAAAAGTCTGAAAACTAAATAGAAAAAAATTTAATACCAATAAACTAAATAAAAAAATTACTTAAAAAGAAAAAAAAAAGCATCAGCCTTTTCACCGTGGACTGCACTGTACAATTCACAGTGAAAGGCATAAAATGAAAAAAAATATATGATGAAATAGAAGCCTCTAATATCAAAACCATTGTTAATTTAAGCTCACACCAGTCGTTCCCTACAATTCGCGTCATGAAAGTTTGATAACTAAATAAATAAAAAATTGACGAGTTTACCCAGAATTAACTGGGTTAACCCATCAAGTCCGGAACACATGTCATGAAAGTCTGATAATTAAATAGAAAGAAATTTAATATTAACAAACTAAACTAACCGAAAAAAATTAATTAAAAAGAAAAAAAAATTCAGGTTAATTTGTCAAATCACATTAACCCGTCAAACCCGGGATCCATGTTATGAAATTCTGATAACTAAATAAAAAAATTAACATTAACAAACTAAATCAAACAAAAAAAATTATTAAAAGAAAAAAACTAAAAAAATTAAAAATAAAGACAGTTTAGCATTTCATTTACTTTTTAGTATATGTTATAATAGAATATAATAATTATAATTATAATATAATTATAATTATAATAATATAATATATTAATAATGGGGAAAGTGAAAGGCTTAGTATATGTTATAATATAATATAATATAATAATAATATAATATATTAATAATAGGGAAAGTGAAAGGCGTGGGAAAGCTACAGTACTTTACCACTCCTTTTAAAATATTCTATAATTTTATTGAGAAATTAAATTCACACAATTAAAGATATAATGACAAATTGAAAACTCACCTCATATAACTAGATCATTTTCCTTATTCCATAAATACAAGTATTTTATTTATATTAAAATAAAAGATAAAAAGGGTTGATTACTTATGTTATGCCACGTATATCTTTAAAAATCATTCTTTTTAAACTATTTAATAGGTTTAAATAATATAAATTATATCTTAAAACTTCATTTCTAACAACTTAAGTTATTAAATTGAGATGATTTTTTTATAAAGGTTGTTAAATAATGAGTACAATATTTATTGATAAATATAAACTATAAAGTGGATATCGTGTGAATTCTCATGAGATTCACTAAGTAAATTCTCGGAAAAGATTGGGGAATCACAAATAATTCCATTTAAAATCTAGTTTTTTTAGACAAAACTTTCTAGACCGTATCTCTTTGTTGTATTAACTTTTTGTATATATGACTAGAAATATATATGTGAACAAAACCAACTAGATAACTTTGATTTCAATCTTATAGAGTATAAATAAAATAACATAAAATATCATAAACAAATTAATGATTCACTTATTGAAAAATTATATATCAATAAGATTTGTAACGTGCATCAAACCATCCAAATAACATAAAAAAATAATTTTAAAAGATAAATTATAATTTTAAAATAAAGATATATAACAATCTTTTAAAATTAAACAAAAAAAATTCATAACATGCCAAAAGGTTATAGTATATATATGTGAGAATATAGCAACTTAAAAGAAAGTTAAAAAAAAAACTTAATTCTAAAGATGCTAAAATTTTTTTTCATAATTAATCTATATTATTAATTTTATTATAATCTCTTTCCCACAATATAAACTAAACAAAAATGATATTTAATTTATCATAACAAAGCATGTTAAACATAAAAAAATTTTTAATTAAAGCCTAGAGTTCATACAAGTTTAAATTTATAAGCATACAAAAGTATAATTAATGATAAACATGTGTTCAACACAAAAATAATAACAGAATACTATCATGCAAACTAAGCATATATTCAAATTTACAATTGATACAAAATAAAAAAAACCTAGCATACATATTAATAATAAAATTAATTATGCTTAAATTAAAACAATAAGTGTATTTACTTGTTGAAACACTTTAAAATAATGAATATTTTCTTGTTGTCAAGAATGAATTATTTGTTCTTAAAACTTTATTACTCCTAACTTATGCAGCTAGAATGTTTGCAATATTTTTCCCAAGATTTTAACAACACCTTGGTTTAAATACATTTTTAAATGAGGTGTTATGCAATTTAAATATTTCTCAATAACATGAACTTAAATTCTAGATTTGAGAGGAAAATCAAAACATAAAAAAAAAAACACTAAAAATAAGACAAGGAAGATAATGAATTTTAAAAGTTAAAATGTCAAATAATTAATGATAATTAATTTTCATCATTATCAATATTTGATTAGCCATCATAAATTAAGAATTAAATCTAGAAAAACTAATAGTTCTTTGAGAAAAACCAATAGTTCTATGAGATTAATTTCTCACTCATTCATAATTTATTTAATTAAAATAAATTCTTAATTTTCAATACTGGAAGATGAAGTTTAAAAAAATATCAATTAAAAAAAACAAATCGTAATAATTTTCAATAAATAAAATGTTAAAAGATAAAATTAAAAAAATATATATTAAAAAAAATATTATAATAAATAGTATTTTGTGAGGGAATTTAAGGTAGAAATAAACCTCTTTAAATCTTTGTTAATTAATTAATAATTAATAACTATATTATAAGATAAGACATGAAGCAGCCAAGTATTGTGTATTGTATGTGAATATAGAAATTACGAGGTAATCTAATGGAAACACGTTAATTGTTATCTTTGTCCACCCACTCGCCACGTGTCCAAAGCCAAATCCTTTGCACTGTCCAAATATATAATATGCCAAACCCTAGAACAATAAAATCTTTTCTTCTCCCCGAATTTGGGGGGCAGATCTAATCTTATCGGTTCCAGCCACTTGCCACGTCATATACCTCCAAACGGCGGCAAAATCTGTAAATACTATAGTCACAGCGGAGGGGACTGGAAAATATCTACTCCCAAAGGAAAAATATTATGATGGTCCAACTAGACCATCTGCCATCCATCATTGCATATCACCTTCATTATTATTATTATTATTATTATTATTATTATATAAATAAATGTAAAACACAAAACCTGAAAAACATAAAGCAGTTTTTTTTTTTTGTCAAAATAACAATAAAATGGCTATGGCTGTTTTCCAACTGGATATCCGACCCGCCACCAGAATTGCCGGTGTCGCAGCCCTCTATCACCTCAAGAACTCTGCTACATCCGACCCGAGACCTAACATCTTACGGATCGGTTCATCAGCTAGGAATATAACAAGACCAGGAAATGGGTTGGCTGTGACGAAAAATGCAGAGAAGAACAACAAGAAGCCTGATACATGTACGGCAGATGAGCTCCACTATGTCACCGTTTCTAATTCTGAATGGAAACTCGCTCTATGGCGTTACTTACCCTCTCCAAAGGTATTGGTATCGGCATTGGCTGCGGATGCATTTGTATTTTCAACAAAATAAATTTTTTTTTTGAATTGTTTGATCATGTGTTTCGATTCATAGGCAAAGCCAAGGAACCATCCGCTGCTGCTGTTATCTGGGGTTGGAACTAATGCTATTGGATATGATCTCTCTCCTGAGGTGACCCCCTTTTTTCTGTTTTAGTTTTTGTTATTGTTCGTGCAGCTCTTTCTTTTGTTTATGTTAATGGGTTCACCTCTCCTTTTCTTTTATTTTTGAGAGATGTATTTGTGGTATATATTCTTGGAAAAAGTTTTTGAGGATCAAACTCACTTGGGTTTCTTTTGAAAACTACTGGGTTGGAGTTGTTTTTCTCAAATATGCAAATTATGGGGTAACGTAAGTATGTGGACAGCAATTTCTTGTGTGTTTTGTTATAAATATAAGAGGGAAAGGTTTATGCTTCCATTTGTCATCGGTTTTCAGCTGAGCATTTCTTTTGTCATTCGTTTTTCCCTGTTTTTTAAGTCTAGTGATGATAATGAGTGATTCTTTTCAGTCATCATTTGCTCGCTCCATGTCTAATCAAGGATTTGATACATGGACTCTTGAAGTTAGAGGAACTGGTTTGAGTGCATTGGTGGGTGACCATGGGGAAGGTAAGCAGCCTCTTAATGCAATTGAAGCAGAGATGAATTTCACTAGGATTGTGTTCAATATTTAAGACGGTTTCTTGAGCAGATTCTGAGGTTTCTTCGGTTGAAGGGGAAATAACAGAAATTGTATCTAAATCCAAGAAATCACAATCAAAGTTGTCGGAAACTCTTGTGCGCTTATCTGAAAGGTTCTTGGGATACTTTGATGAAGGTTATTCAAAGAATATTTACTTTATATTGCTTTTATGTTCGATGCTTAATGATATGGGAGAATATTTACAAGTTCTTTTATAAGCAGGGAGAAACTCTGTCATTGCATGCCAAATTAGGGATTTAAGTCAAAAGCTTGTGAATATTATTGAAGGCCAGCGATCAGTTGCACCACAGATTTTCGGCTTCTCTGAGAACTTATCAACTGCACTAGAAAAATTCCTGAAACAACTTGATCTCATTGAGAAGTTTGATTGGGACTTTGATCACTACCTGAAAGATGATTTGCCAGCTGTGGTAATGTGCAGTTCTTTAGTGTAAATGATTTTACTGTTACTAAGTCACTGACAACCATTGGAATATAAACTTTAAATACTCACAGGATGATTTATTTAATCTTAGATTGGGTACATAAGGACTGAATGCAGACCAAAGGACGGCAAGTTGCTTGCAATCGGGCACTCCATGGGCGGTATTCTGCTTTATGCACTGCTGTCACGATGTTGTAAGATCCCATACTCTTTCTTATATCTTTCTGCTGACAATTGTGCACTGCATTGCTTTCATGCAGCGAGACAGTGTGCTCCTGTTTGTAACATCGACATAGATTTCTAAAACATTTTGCTTGATTTTTATAATATTTTTGTTTCTTCATGATTAGTTATCTTTTTCTTGCCATTTTGCTATTAGTGTATTTCATAGAAGCAAGTTCAGAACTAACAAAGGGTGAGTAGTCCATCCACCTAAATGCTCATGAACATAATGGCTTGTTAAGAAAGTAGTTGCTCAAAGAGCATAATTGTTTGATACAAGGGCTTGTAGAAAAACCAGGATCAGCACAAGGCTAGTGAAGAGTCGAAATAGGTGCTTGTGGTTATGAAAATTTCTAACAGATCTACCTGTTGAACACTATACGTTATATATACATTGTGGGTTATGATAGATCAAGCAAGTTCCTGAAACTTGACTTGTGATCAATATGATATTAGCAATGTTTGGTATTTTGATTCTTGAAGAAAGGTGGACAGATCATAAAAAAGCTCAAGCATCTTTCTTAATATATAAATTCAATGCATGAAAGCTATAATTATTAAGTACAAGCTTTACTTATGAGCCTGTGAAAGTCAATAAAGCTTGGCTAACAATTCTGGTTCTTAGGTTACAGTTTTGCTGAAATGAGTTTGTAAGCAACATTGAGGAATTAACCATGTGGTTTTTAGGTTACGGTTTTGCAGGAATGAGTATGTAAGTAACATTGAGGAATTATGCATGTAATTCCATGGCTTTTAACATTTTGTATTTGGCGACTCGGGATAATCTATTAAGTATAACTGCTTATTTACAATTTACAAAGTTCCAAATTGTCTTTGGCATTGTATACGATGTTTAATTGAAGAGTGTTATGGTTTCTTGCAAATTGGTTTAAGGGGTAGTATCCTTAAGTGTGGAACAATCCTTTTCTTCTTTGCTCAAATGATGTTATATTTTAAGGTTTTCAAGGAATGGATTCGGGGTTGGCATCAGTCGTTACTTTGGGATCATCACTTGACTACACGTCTTCAAAATCATCACTGAAATTGCTTTTACCTGTGGTAAGTGAAATGACAGTCTATTTCTCTATTCTTGTTAGATGACTGGAAAAAAAAAACATTGTGGATCTAATTTTTGTTCATCATGGTGCCCAGGCAGACCCTGCAAAGGCAGTTAATGTTCCTGTTATTCCACTCGGAGCATTACTTTCTGCTGTTCACACTTTTGCATCTCGTCCTCCTTATGTATTGTCTTGGTTAAATCATCAAATTTCTGCTCCTGGCATGATGCATCCTGAGTTGCTTGAAAAACTTGTTTTGAACAACTTCTGTAAGTACAAAATGTAGTGTGCTAACTTAAAATTTCTTGTATCAATAGAGACAGCCAAGTTCTGTTTCTTCTATTAATCTGTCTGCAACCCCCAGGAAGGACATTCTGATCAATTCCCTGAATATAACTCATGGAACCACCATCATCCTCTTGATCTAATGCTGTGGAAACTTTTCTGTCTTCAAGTTAAAAATCAGCAGTATGGCCGGTTGCAATAACCTCACTAAATTTTCTAGCTTTCCCTTTTGTCAATTCATTGTCATTCAGTTTTCCCAGTGCATATATTATTGTGGGGGCAGACAATGGCCTAGTTTACCCCTTCTTTTTCTATTTATCAGTTTCATATACTTCATTTGCAAGTTAGAGCTGGATGCTGAGGCTTGCGGCTCCTTCATTCTATCTATATCTACTCAAATAATCCTTCAGTTTAATCATCTGAGTTAATCATATCCTGTATATCCACATATGCCAGTTTGCAAATGATCTTAGCTAATTTATATTCTAAGGTCTTGGCCCTGATTCTTCTTGTTAAATTGCTGTTATCGAGTTTGAGAATTTATGTATTTTTTTTAGCTTAAATAACTCCCTGTTTAATTTTAGGCCTTTGGTAATGTCCATAGTGGCCAGCATTTCCACTTGTATCTCTTCCTCCATAGCACGTATGACATAATCCAATCATAATAATCCACAGGCACAGTACCAGCAAAGCTTCTATTGCAGCTAACAACAGCATTTGAAGAAGGTGGATTACGAGACCGTAGTGGATCTTTCCTATACAAGGATCATCTAGGCAAAACTAATGTTCCTGTGTTAGCAATTGCAGGGGATCAAGATCTCATCTGTCCTCCAGAAGCTGTATACGGTAGCTCATTATTTCATTTGGTTTGCATGCACCTTCAGTTGGCTTTAAATTTTGAAGTAATTCTCATACACGTTTCTTTCTGGCTATGATGATTTCAATGGATCAGAAACAGTAAAGGTCATTCCCAAGCATTTGGTTACTTACAGAGTTTTTGGAGAGCCAAGTGGTCCGCATTATGCTCACTATGATCTAGTGGGAGGAGGCCGTCTGGTACGAGTTAATCTTATACTTCTTTTTGGAGGTTCTGGTATTACCTGCTTTTTGAGAATTAATAAGAAGGTTATACGTATTATATCATATGACATTCCATACTTGTATCTGTAAATCCTATGTCATGACGAGTGCTTAGCAGTTTTCTTCTTTTTCCACAGGCTGTAAGTCAAGTGTATCCTTGCATAATCAATTTCCTCATTCAACATGACATATAACTTAATTTCCGCAAAACATTATTTAGATTTTTCCTACATGAAATCATCTATCCGATAAGCAAGAGGCAAGCTGATGAAGAATCTCCAGCAAGTCTCAACAAAATCAGAGGACATACTATAGCAGATAGTATACCTGAATTCAAGCTACTGTATCTGAATATCATATTTGTATATTTATAATTTACTTACAAGAAATAGCAGATGTGATCGCACGAGTAATCGACTGAACGTGCATGCTGAAAGGAACTATCAAAGAGGTGTGTTTTTATTTGTACACTTGCATGTTGTAGTTGTATATAGATAAGATGTGTAGGTGACAGGAATATAACGAAGAAATGCTGATAAATACCGACATATTTTATTTGCCCTTTGTCAATGCTCTATTTTTTTTTTATATATATATCTTAAATTTAAGGGAAGACTTCAAGATATGATTTTATATTAATATGTAATATATTATCTTAAATGAAAGTTTTTTAGATTTAAAATTTGTATAAATTTATATGCATTACCTTGTGTTTAGTTTTAGTTTTTATCAAGTAAAATAAGATGGTAAAATTTGAACTCGTGATTACTTGGTTATTAAACTTCTGATAAATAAAATTTTTTGATTTTACAAATGCTAATCATCTAAACGGTTAAGTAAAACTTTATGATTTTATATTATTTTTTAATAAATATAAATTTTAATTTTCTAATAAATATAGATTCTAAAAAATAAAAAATAAAAAATAAAAACATGGTTTAACCGTATAGAAACTTAGATAAGGGATACAATTGGAATAGCATTTGTATTTCGCTTCTTAATGGCATCCCTCAATCAAAATGATTTTGCTTGATTTGGAGGAAAAGGGTTTCTTTTTTGTTTATTCAAGATTTCAAGTTTTATTTTTTTATTAATCAATAAAATATTGTGCTGCATATTTATGTTTCTTTTAGTTTATGTTTATTTATTTTATTATTTTTGTCCATGACTTAAATTGACATTTTTTTATTTTATTTAATAAATCAACATTCTTCAAGACCTAATGCTCAAAACAAAAATCAGATATTGACATATTTAGTTGTAATCAAAATAAGAAAATAAAAATTAGAAAAAATAATAAAAATCTGCACTAACATCCTTTTTTCAAGGATGGATTTCTCGTTTTTGTGGGGTTTGTTATAGCAAAAAAGGCAACCCCTACTTAATAAATTAGCATGTGTTTAATCTAAACATCACAAAATCATACCGAATTTTTATATAAATCGAGTTCATAATTATTCATTACATGCTTAATTAATTATTTATTTATTTTATATACTGGGACAGCATTTACGAAGAATTTAACAAATTCTTTTGAATTTACTAAATTGATATAATAACTTAAAAATATCATTAAGCGTTAAATAATATTATGTTTATTTATATAAAGTTTTAATATAACATTTATTTGCACCATGATGAAAAGAATCTTATATTTTAATATTTATGAATAAAATATTTTAAAAAATAACTGCAACCATAATGTAGGATTTCTATTGAGAGATTTCTTCCCTTGAATTTGCTTCTTAAAAAATGCAAATGATTCTATTGCATACTCCGTGGCCTTCTCCTTTTCTTCTCCCTTTTCCCAGCAAACCATAAACGCATCCACGCACATTGTCTCAATATACACGAAAGAAGATCAAACCATGCTACCAGGAAATAAATTGATTTGGAATTTGCATTACCTCCCTCTGAATATACACAATAAACATTTAGAATTCTCTCTTCGTAATTTATCAGTATACGTGTTTGAACAAATTTGTTCATGCAAAGTGATTAGGCTCTCCACTTGGTTCTTCACGGCTTCCAGCAGAAACATACTACTCTTACCGCGATAGCACTTCCCTCTGTTCAATGCCTCTTATTGATCAGGTTCCATGGCTCGCACGTCCCATTTCAATACAAATCTCCTCGTGCCAAGCCACAACCAGTGAAGGGAACAGGTGCACAAATGTCTAAACTTTTTATTCAAAGAAGTGAGAACCAGCTAATTTCCATATATGTCAGATAATTTTGTGATTAGGAGCTTATAAGCGCAGCTGCCAAGAAGACTATAATTATAATTTATAAGTAGAAGGATCTGGTGCATTCAGAAATAATCATAAAAGGGTTATGGAATTGAGCACATTCCATTTCAAGCATCTATCAAACTGTAATGATTTCCATCAAATTCCAGTAAGGTAATAATTTCAATCAGCATGACATTGCTGGGAGAAAAAAAAAAACATGAGCCTCTGATTTCTAGGCATATGGAGGTTGAAGCTTCAGGCCAAAGAATGAATGCTTGATTACGTATAGGAAATGAAATCTATACACACCAACGGGTAAATGGCAGCAGTTCGAAGATATACTAGCCTCGACCCACCGGTTCTTTCTTACAAACTGGGCAGGTATTTTTCTGTCCAAGCCATTGCTTTATGCATTGTATGTGAAAACCATGTCCACAATCAAGTTTTCCCACCTCACCATCTTCTTCATAGTCATCCTGCATAAAGAAACATTTGAGCAAAAACAAAAACAAAACACATAATCAAAACAAAGCACAACAGATGAAAAAGAGGCATAAAAAGGAACAGGAACCAAATAATTCAAAAAATTAGAATCGGCAAAACCAAAGTTTTTAGATCACCTGACAAATGCTGCACTTCTTTTCCAATACCATAGGTAAATGTGATGACAGTTCCTTGATGAATGAGGGATTAATTTTCTTAACACAGCGGCTGATCTCATCTTCTTTCAATCCAGTATTCACATAACCAATTCTATCACCTAAATCGAGCAGTTGCTGTTTGCACCATGAAAACAGAAAAAAATCTAATGATTACACGAGTGATACAAATAAGACATCAAAGCCAAACATAATTGGTAAGTGGATCTGTCTAAGCAAGGATTTCAGATGAGTTCGTGTATGGAACAGAACTTCAACATTTATGCATGAAGTGGCCACTTGCAAGAGGCAAGCTATATTTTTATAGTCAGAGCCCATGACTCTCACCATTCAACAAGTACCATAATAGAAAAAGAAAAGGAAAAAGAAAAACATATCATGGTGTCCAAGCACCTCGTATGTCATGTGATCAATATCTAGTCTCCAGTTGCTAAATCGATCCATTCTTCCTCCCATGATGAAACTATTTTGGAGCATCATTATCTGCAATTTGCCAGCACTGGTGATCAGCTAAAGAGCCTCTTAAGAGAAAAATTAATTGAACCCACTGGTTAAAGAACAGTGGCTGGAAAATTAAAATGCTTGCTGCACAGAATTCATGTCATTCTTTTAGCCATTTTCAAATAGATAGCACAAGGTAGGTGGTGAATATCCTTTGACTGATTAACTATCAATACTAAATAGCATGGCAGTGACCATAAAAATTATGAGGTGAATGATAGTGTAGCTCTCACTGATCCGTTACGAAATGAACATGTACTGATTTTCACACAAACTTCTAGAGAGCTATCTCCATATGAGACAACACTGCTTTCTGAAAAATGTAGGAATTTAGAGAGCACTTAATCATAAAGTATGTAAATAACTGTACAGAAATATAATTAATTGAAAAATGGAGAAATAAAAAATAATAAGTTGAAAAAAGCAACATATAAAAATTTACCAAAAGATAAATACAAGGAATATGTGGAGAATATATATCAAAATTTTGGTTTAAGATCATGGACATAACTGAAGCCATTTACTTTGAAGCCAAGCCATTTTAAAGTATTTATTTAGATCAATGTCACATGACAACCCTTCCAACTTCATCATTTTTCTGCTTCTCAATTCGTCATCCCCATCCCCTCCCAATATCTATCACTTACACAAAAACAAAACAGTCTAAAACACAGGTAATTGGCAGTTAGACAGTGTGCACGCTGAAAATTGTGCAAAATACACAGAGTACCATCATTAGTAAGACAAAAATTGAGATCGTAAGTGTTAAGGCACACCTCAGCGAGTCCATCTGGGGAAGGATGTCGAATATGGCGATAATACCGAGTTCCAAAAACTTCTGGCTCAGGACGAGATGTTATAAAGGCAGGATCAGTATCCAGAAATGAAAGAGTTTCAGGATTAACTGCTGCCCGCCTAACTATACAAGGACGCTGCCAAAAACATTAATGAAAGATAATAAGAGAATATAGAACAAATCAATACACACAGTGAATCACTAAGTGTGGAGAATGAAAAACAAACCAAAAAAAATTGAGCAAGTAAAAAGATTCATGTTCAAAACCTCCAAGATACTAAAGTAGTATGGTACGTGTCATAAGCTTCTTATTAAATACTAAAGTACTTATCAAAAGCTCCGTCTAGCTAACTCCAAAATCCTAAATAATATGTGGGGGTTCCACACCTTTGAGCTTTGGCCATTCACCCAAGTAACCACGTAAATTCAGACGTACACACAAAAAACAAGTTTAAAAAAATAGAGAGAGAGAATTCAGGGCTAAAAGAAAAAAAAAGCCCCATATTAAAAACAAAGTTATCAAGACTTCCAATACGACAGCAATATCTGGATTAACAAAACAAAGAAAAGCTAAAACCTACCGCACCAAACTACAGAGAGAAGCAACTCACTGACCAAATTCACCTTGTGATTAGCCCCCAGAAAAGAAAAGATCTTTTAGAGCGTGTTTGGCAGTGTGGTTGCGGGTGTTTTTCAAATAACTTTTCGTGCCAAAATACATGCCAATGATGTTTTTTTATTTTTTAAAAATCATTTTTAACATCAGCACATCAAAACGATCCAAAACATACAAACCATATTAAATTTTAGCAAAAAAAAAATTCAAATTTTTTGGGAACGCAGCCGCGTTCCCAAACGTAGCCTAAGTAGTTGGTATTCTACAAGCAAGCCATGAATTTGAATACAAATATAAAGATTTCGTTTTATTTGGGAGGCAATAGAAAGACGTTTGGAAAACCATAACGAGACAAATGGTTAGTCCTTATTGTTGTTTCCTTCAAAAACTTCAATATCCTACTGAGCTGACTGCTTAAATTGCCTGCTAATAATATCAAAAGGGGAATGAAATTAAGTAACATGAAATTCGAAAGATATTATTCAAATTCAATTAATTATATAATGATTGTCTTCTAAACTAGAAATATGACTTTTCAGCTGGTAAAAAAGCAACTAGAAATCTGGAAAGAATCAATGAACCCCAACAATTATAGTTCCCCAATAATTAATCGGCTCTCAATTGGAACATTCAAAACCTTCTTTAATAAAAATAATACGTAATAAATACCAAAATAATAAATATACTAAGTTTTAATTTAGAAAGTCCAAAGGTTTAAGCTTGAGGGTTCCAATGGGAACAGAGTCAAACCAAAAGGGGAAAAGAACAAAAGAAAAACAAATCCAAGAATCAGAATCCCCACACATACTTAAGCAACAATCAAACTAATTCAAAAGGAAAGAAGAAGAAAAAAGGAGCCCATTTAGCTTTCAAAAGACAAAAAAAAAAAAAAAAAAACAATGACCAGTTCCCGTGTATCAAATCCAGATCGAGCAGCCTATTTTATCACTAACACCAAGGGGCACAAAGTCACTAGCCCTAGAAAGATGACAAACAGAAAGAACAAGAAGAAGAAATGGCAAATCTCTATTTTCTATACAAGAAAAAATCAACATGCAAACTCAATCACTCAAAAAAAAAAACAGCAAAAATATATACGCATAACAATGGAGGGAAAAAAAAGAGCTTCCAAATAATAAACAAACAAATGCTGACAGCAATACCTCTCTCTCCCTCTCCCTCTCTCTTTCCCTTTGATTAATTTTCTCTCCTCCATCAATCTTTCCTCTACCAATTGACACGTTTCTTCTAGCCACAACACAGTCAACTGACCCAACAACAGCATCAGCACCAGATAACCCCATTCCAGGTCCGCACCAAACATCTTGCATAACCATACAATTCGCAAAATTACCATCTCCATTAACATCACCATTGCTATTACTAGTATTGTTGTTGTCACTGCAAAGTTTCAAGCTCTCTTTCTTTCTTTTTGGATGGCCCTTCTTCTTCTTGACCCTTTTCCCTTCCCAGTCCGCGGATGACCTTATCACCGCCGGCACCGATACTTGCTGAGCTGCTCCAGCAGTGCATCCTAGGCCCCTAAAGGTGGCACCTTTCTTTTTGGATTGGTCAGGTGGGGTTGTAGAGAAGTGAGAGTGAAAGAGGGAGGAGATAATTGTGTTGGATTTGGATGACTTGGAAGCATGTGGGTTTGGATCTGTTTCAGTTGAAATGGGTTGCAACTCTTGTTGGCTTCTGGGTTTTCTTAGCTTGATTTGGTCTGCTATAGCTGCTGGTGTGCTGCTGCTGTGCTCTGCAAAAAGTGGCATGATTTTGTGCTTTGTTTATCAGAGAGAGGCAGAGGGAGAATGAAAGTGAATTTTGTGGAAATGGAATGATAAGAGTGAATAAAATTTTTGGTACAGAGAGGGGGTGGGGAAGGAGAGGAGAGAGTGGGGGATGTTTGATTTGAGGTAATAATAATTAATAATTATTAATTATTACCATTTATTTATAATAGTATTAAATAGTTTTGATGACTTTGAGAATTAAAGGAGTAGTATTTTGTTTCAATGAGTAAAGTAAATTGAAGAGTTTGTTGGGGTGGGCTATGGATTGTCTTCTTGTTGGGAGTGTCGGAATATTTGCTTTATCATTGTTTTTTAATATTATTATTTTTTAATATTCTTAGATTATCTTGATATATTAATATTAAAAATAAAAAATATATATTATTTTAATATATTTTAACGAAACAAAATTACTTTCAAAAATATCTATTAAAGTTACCCCTTGTTTTCTCTTTTTCTGCTTTCTTTTAATATTATGTAAGATAAGATGCTATCCAATTTACGATCATACTTTAATATATGAGGCTGTGATATGGATTGTTAGACATATGTACATCTCAATCCATATTTTTTACAATATGATTGACTTTTGAAATTATAATATGAAAAAATAATTTAATTTAAAATTAAGAGTTTGTTTGGTCTTAGATTAAAAAATGTTTTTGAAATTGTTTTAGTTTAAATTATTTTTTTTATGATTTTAAATCGTTTCGATGTGTTAATATTAAAAATAATTTTTTTAAATATATTATTTTGATATAATTTTTTTAAAAAAATATTTTAAAAAATAATCATTACTACAATACGAGTCTAAGCACTAAAATGTCTAAATAAATGTAAATTCATGTGCATGAGGAATTATAATGGATTTCACGTAGGGACGAGAAAAAACTGAAAAACTGATTAAACCGAGAAAATAATAACCAAAAAAATTGAACGGTGAAAAAAACCAATTAAACCAATTAAAATTTTAAAAAAACCGACCAGTTCGGTTTGGTTTCGATTTTATAAGCTTGAAACTGAAAAAACCGAACCGAACCCAAACCGGAAAAAAAACCGAGCCAAACTAGAAAAAACCGAGCAAAACTGAAAAGCCGATCCAAACCGGTTTGAACCTGTTTTTTTCTAAAAACCAAACTGAAACCAGTCGGTTTGAACAGGTTTTGATTTTTAAAATAAAATCAATTTAATTATTTTTTTAATAAAAACCAAACCAAATAAAAAATAATCATCCCTAATTATGTTTTCTCTCCTCCCACTTTCAAGTAGTTTCTTATATCCAAAGAGATATCATTGCAAAATATTAAATGGGACATCCTTTTGTCCTAGCCAATGCTAATACAAATTTAGAACCTATTATTTTTTTTTCAAAAAAACAAAGTAATTTATTTTGAGATTCTTTTTAATTCGGGCATTAATGGAATACTTTTAATCAAATTAAAAAGAATAATTTAATCTCAATACACACAAATGGATTTAGATTATAACTTGCCATCTTTCAAAACAAGTTTTTAAAACAAAAAAACTCAAATACTTTTTATTCTGAAATAATTTTTTATTTGTAATATAGTGCATCGAAATAATATTAAAATATTTAAAAGAGATTAATTTGTTTTACCTAACGGTCCTTGGCCATGCAAGTTTGAGGGTGAGGGGGGAGGGCATAATGGGCAGCAAAACAAGGGGTCAGATACGTGGATGAAATTTGAAAGGGTCCCCACAGGAGCGCAAAGATCAAAAGATGTATTGACTGATCGGGGAGGATAGCTAGTAATGTATTTTGTATTCTATTGTACTTTATTTGCTGTAACCAATCATGTGAGATGTTCTCAACTTGACTCCAGAGGGATATCTTCTGTAAAAAGCATCCCTCGGTGGGCTCTACCCTCTCCTGCGGGCCCTACTTTCACTCCATTCTCGAGAAATATATTAGCACCCGAAAGGGCCCTCTGGAATTTTATTTTTTCTATGTATTTAAAAGTGTTTATTTGAGGTAAAATTTCCTGGCAATGATCTGCTTTATTTATAAGATTTGAATTTGAAATCTTATTTAAGAAAAGTAAGCGTGGAATTACTTGAACTAACCTCTTTAATATCTCATTCGTGCTCTACTTTCACTCCATTATAGACAAATATATTAACACCTAAAATTATTATTTTTTATTTAAAATATAGTATTTAAAAGTTTATTAGATCTGATTAATATCATCAAGCTAGGTTAATCTATTGATAATCAAAACTTTTCTAATGATGATGTGTTCTATTTATAAGATTTGAATTCGAGGCCTTGTTTAAAAAAAAATAAGTGTCGAATCATTTGAATCAATCACCGTTGGTATAAATTGTTAATGTCAGTGTCCAGGTTAGCTAATGCGTACATCTACTAATTATACGGACCTTAAAGTTAATGACCTTGTAAGTCTCCAGTGACCCTGAGGTTTATAGAACTTAGAGAACGTTTGGGAACGCCGTGCAAACCGCGTTCCCAAAAAATTTTAATTTTTTTTTGCAAAAAATTAATTTTTTTGTATGTTTTGGATCGTTTTGATGTGCTAATTTCAAAAATATTTTTTAGAAAATAAAAAACCATCATTTTAATGTATTTCAGCATGAAACCTTTTTTAAAAAGCAACCACAACCAGACTCTCAAACAAGCTTCACTCTTAAACAAGCTTTTTAAATTGATGACCTTGAGAAAGGAAATAAATTGTTGATTCTTTATAACATGGAAAAAGAGGATATGTTAAAATATATTTAACAGGAATAAAAAGCCATGAATATTTCATAAATAATATCCACATGAGATAGATAAATGCATGAGCTCTTGGGAGACGATGGAGGCGAGGAGCATCTTTCTTTCTTTCTTTTTCTTAAACCTAACACGAAACGCATCCTCACCAACCATTTCGTGGTCGTATCAAAGATTGTTTAGTGCATTGACCTTAA
Source organism: Populus nigra (assembly GCF_951802175.1). Taxonomy (NCBI): domain Eukaryota; kingdom Viridiplantae; phylum Streptophyta; class Magnoliopsida; order Malpighiales; family Salicaceae; genus Populus; species Populus nigra. Next base: position 4,409,247 of record NC_084869.1, read on the forward strand.
AATTGAAATATTTTGAAGAGCTGTGGGGATAAGGACTCCGAGGAGAACTTGCTCCAGAGGTTACAAGTCAAAGATGGGGGGAAATGGTAGAGTGATGGAGTTCAAGTTCTCCACTCCTCGCCTTCTCGAGCCATAAAATTATTCTCCTCCCACGCCTGCATTCGTCCATTTCTTATTATGATATATATATATATATATATATATATATATATATATATATATATATATGGAGGTGCTATATTCATAGAAGAGGCATACCTAGTGGTTGAGATAATAGAAGAGAGAGCTATGTTCCACAATATTATTATTAATCATCAAATAATTATCAATATAATACTAAAATGGATATTATAGAACATTAACAATCTCTCTTGAATTGACAGATGAATGTCCTTTGCCATGGCAAATCATATATATTAACATATAGCAAGCAAGTTCATGTAATTCTTGAATTTATTGGGTTTTTTTAATGAGGAAGATACATAGTCAATTGCAAGATACCTCTTAATTTTATATATGGATTAGCTATAACTCCAAATTTAAAATTGCAAAGATTAATTATAAGTCATTTCTCTCAAAGTAAAACTCTTCTCCATGACAGCAAATCTTTTCTATATTGTATTATTGTAGAGGCAAAAAAGTTATAACCAATAAAAATTTGCTAGGTGTTATTTTTATTTTATTTTTACATAAAAAAATAAGATAAAATTGAAATAAATTACATGAAAAATAAATGATCCGGTCAATAAAATGACATATTTAAAGATATTTTTTCATAAACACAAGATTTTATAAATAAAAATTAACCAATAAAATAATTTTATGTGACATTAGCAAAAGAGCTGAGTACCTCTACAAATAGAGGGATTCACCTTAAAAATAAATAGAAAAAGAATTTTTAGAGATATAAAAAAATTTTCAAGACAAATTTTTTAAGTAAAGAAACTTTCTTAAATCTTTTTTATCTGTGAAAAAAAAAACAAAGTTGGATCAAATTCAAATGTCACTAATATTTTAGCTATTTCGTGTTGAATTTTTTAATTACTTGCAAGAGGATGATGTTGACAGGATCCGAGAATTTCAAGTAACTAGTTGATTGGAAAATATCTAATAAAAAAAAGCTAGTAGGTGAATTAAAAAAAAAAAAGACTTTTATTAATCCTTACAAATTTTACCATTGTTAGGGGAATTTTGGAAAGAAAAAAACAGGTTACAGCATGATCTACAAATGCTATCTTTTGATTTTGGCCTTCACGTGAAGAAACAGTCCAACTCCTGTTTATAGCAAAACATTGATTCATTAAATATGAACTTGATTCTATCTACTGAAAACGAAGCTGATTTAGGTAAGTGGTTCGTGATTTCCGGCAGGCGGCAGGCGGCAGGCGGCAGGCCCTACCATATTCTTTTCAAAACATAAAAAAACATGTGCATGCGTTGCTAATAAATTTTCCAAAAATAAATCAAAATGATGATATCGACCCACAACGCGTTCATGAATCCAATTAGGATTTATTTTTGCATCCACACCTTCTTCTTTTCTTTTTCTTTCTTTTTTTTTTTATCGAGCAGGCAATAGATTGCCTGCTAGGTTACTGTCTGAAATTCCAACCACTAATCACGAGAGTTTTGCTATAAAAATCCATCTTTTAATTTATTTTCTTTGAAAAATATCATAAAAATCTATATAAACCATCAAACACACCCTTGAATCACTTAGAAAAATAAAAATAAATCAAATTCAAAAAATTAAAACTAAACTAGATTTGTTTTTCCCACCATGTTTTAGAGGCAAAAATCACTCTTAATAAACTCTTCTCGAGAAAAGAAATCTATTGACACAAAAATCTTTTTCTTTTATGGTTGAATTATGACCAACTTCTAACCGCATTGTATTTTGATGAGTATCTTTCTCCTTTCTCAAACCTATAAACTAAAGAAATAAATTTTAGATCAAGATAAAAAATTAAAAAACTTTGAGATTAACTATATATTTTTTCTGTGTTTTACATAGTGATCCTTTTATTTTTAATTTTGACATTCTACACTAATCTAAATCTTTATCTGGTGGAATTAGGTCACAAAAAAATTAAATAAAAAAAACTTGAGAATAAAAATAAAAAAACAAATGTACAAAAATGGAGGAGAGAAAGAAGAAAAACTTGAGAATGTCATGTGTTTTAGTTGCTTGTATAATGGATGACATGTCTTTGAAAATCTTTATCTCATGGAATTAGATCACAAAAAAATTAAATAAAAAAAAATTGAGAATAAAAATAAAAAAACAAATGTACAAAAATGGAGGAGAGAAAGAGAAAGGAGTCGTTCATAATATAAATAGGGAAACATCGTATCGAATGTCGTTTCAATATCCCATGTCTTTTAGTTGTTTGTATAATGTATGACATGTCTTTGAAAATTAAAGTTTCAACCTTTGTCGCCTCCAGTTGTTCACGAGTTCATAGCCAGCCCTTTTGTTTTGAATGAGAATTATTGGTGCATCGCTTCTCTTTATACTCTCTCTGTGAGCATACAGTTTTTTTTCTTTCTTTCTTCTTTTTTCTTGACGAATCAATGGATATCGGTGGGGTTTGTTTGCATTAGAAGGGAAGAGAAATCGAGCTTAATATTCACCGCAAATCATGCATATTAATATAATTAACCACCATGATTATATATATATATATATATATATTAAACCCTTACCTCTTGCCACTATCAAGGGCCAAAGTCCCATTATAATGGTTGGTTAAAAAAGTTAATATTTATTTTGTAGAAAACAAGTGTTCGAGGAATTTTTTTTTTTTTTGAGAAAGAGTTATTTTCTATTCTTTAGATGTATCAAGAAATATAGTTTCCTGTAAAATAAATTAATTTTCATAAATAGTTTATAAATGATGGTAATAAAATAAAATAAAAATTATAATTTTTGTGATAAAGATGATGAAGATAGTATTAGTTTTAGAAAAAGGCTAAGCCTTTAACCGAAGAAAGGGATTGCAGTCAAATCTAAAAAGATGGGAGATTTGAAAATATCAACACCAGAGTTGATCCTATTGGAAATATCCAGCAACAAAATCATTAACTTTTTCTGCAGATTTTCTCACTCAGTACAATGTTAATATATATCCATTTCTAGAACATTTTAGAGCATGACATTTTAGAGAGAGAGCCCTAATTTTCTTTATATATATAAATGTATTTTTTTAAAACTTTAAGGTTATTAATATATTTTAGGTTGGGTTTGGATAGGGTACAAGGATATGCATACCCTACCCAAAACCTTATCTTTTAACTTTCAGATTTATCCTAACTTGATCTAGTCAAAAAATTTACTATTTATTTAGGTTAGTATTAAACGAGTTTCGGTGAAATTATCATTATTATAAGTGTATTATTTAGAATATTAATAATATTTATAATAATGATGATCGTTGTGATAGTGGTGATGATGATGATAATAATAATAATGAAATAATTATTATTTAAATAATGATTGAGGAAAAAATAATTATGGTGATTATTGTTTTATCGGTAATAGTGTTAAAAAAATAATAACGATAAGATGATAATAAAATAATAGTTATATTAATAATAAAATAGTGATCGAAGATTTTTAAATTGTTATGGTGGTGATAATAGAGATTTATAGAAAAATAATTATAAAATAATAGTTATATTATTATTATTATTATTATTATAAAAAAGATGATACAAGTGATGGAATGGTGGTGATGAAGTGGTAGTATTGATTAATATTGAGTTGGTAGTGTTAAATAAAACATTTCTTCTCCTTTACGAGATTAAATCCTTTTCTTATAAATTGACAGTATTTAGATTTTAAATATTTTTAATTGACTGATTTTTAGTATTTACTTTGTGGTTCAAGATTAAAAAAAATTGAAAAAATTCCACCAAACAAAACAGATGAATTACTATTATTATTAATAATAATAAAAAAAAAAGATCCTTTGTTATATATATAAAATAAAAGGAAAGATTGAGCCAGAGCATTGCGTGTCAAAGGTGCCGTCATCCAATTAAAAAATATGGCGACTCCTGAACCTGTAAACGAAAGAATGATTAATTAGCTCGTTAATTTAATACTATATGTTATCTAAAAATTATTAATAAAAAAGAGAGAGACAGTCGAGGTGCAAACAGGACAGTATGCTTTTGAGACTTGTGAAGCAATGTAAGATATGATGACCTGAGATGTATAAAAATGCGTGCAATTAACAAGTAAAGAAGAGAAAACTGCCTTTTCTTTCTTTATTAAAGCTCTTTATGTGCCTTTTGACTTTGTTTTCTTTGCTCCCACTCTTCCTCGTTACTACAGTTTTTTTTTTTTTTTTTTTTTGGGATTCTAGCATAGTAAAAGAGACTTGATAAATAATATGATACAAAAAAATTAAGAAAAGTAATATAATTTAAAAAATTATATATGATATTTGTGATTCATAAGTGTTATTTGCACTTTTCTAAATTGTAAAATTAATAAATATAATAGTCAATAAAAAAAGAAAAGAAAAGAGAGGGGAGAAAAAGAAGAAGAAGAAATTTTAAAGGTTGAAGCTTCAATAGCAACATTATTGATACTATTAAAAAAATCTCGATAAAATAAATAATTTAAATAAATAGTCTAAAAGTTTAAATTAATTGGGAACACAGTGTAAACTGTGTTTTCAAAATCATTTTTTTGTGCTTGAAATGAATTTTTTTGTATATTTTGGATCGTTTTGATGCGTTAATCTCAAAAAATATTTTTAAAAAATAAAAATAAAAATCATTTTGATGTATTTTAACATGAAAAAAACTTTAAAAAACAACCATAATCAGGACCATATTCCTAAACAGTCATACATATCTTTAAATTCTATTATTTTTTATATTTTTTTCAGTGTTATTTTATCAAGTTGCTTTTATTATGCCAAAAAACTCAAGTAACGAGGAAGAGTGGAAGCAAAGAAAAACAAAGTCAAAAGGCACACAAACAGCTTTAATTTGTACAACCACTTAAAGAAAGAAAGGGCGGTTTTCTCTTCTTTCCTTGTTAATTGCACACATTTTTATACATCTCAGGTCATTTTACATTGCTTCTTCAGTCTCAAAAGCATATTTTCTTGTACGCACCTCGGCTGTCTCTCTTTTTCTTAAATAAACTTAGATAACAGATAGTATTAAATTAACGAGCTAATTAATCATTCTTTAATTAACCATGTTATTAGTATTAGAGCTTCGCATCATCTTATGGGAGTTTTAAATTGATTGTTTTATTATAAAGTCCGATGACCTTTTCTTTTATAACAAAATATGACTATCCTTGGACCTGCGCTTTGTTGAGCGTTTTTTTCACCAAAAAAAAATTATGTTCGTGTGTCAAATGTGTGTTTTAAAAAAGTAAAAAAAATAATAATTTGATTTCACATCATACATCTAATTAGATCAAATAAGTTAATTTTATTTTAATTAAATGATAAAAAATAAGCAACAACAATAGATGAACTATTTTTTTAAAGAACAAAATGATGACAATGACTTCAAAAAAAATCTTTTTTTTTCAAAAGACGACAAATAATGGACCTCAATTCACAACTCATTCATTAAATATAATGATGAAGTGAGGTAAAAAAAAACCTAAAAAAATTGGTCTTGGACACCCCGAGTTAACATAACAAACATGTAACTCTGATAATCAGGGTCGAGCTAACCTGATATATCCCGCCAAACCTGAGGCTTAGATCATGAGATCAAAATAACCTCATAGAAAAAATAAAGAAAATTATAAATCCTATCTTTTGAAAAAAAAAATTATCAACTCATGTTAACTTTTCAAACCCGTGACCTAGGTCATTAGACTTGAAGCACCCTATCTAAAAAAACCATGAAGCTCAATTCTCAATCAATCAAATATTGAAGGATGAAATTGAAAATAATAATTTTAATTATATAAAAAGACTCAAAACAAAAAATAGCAATTAAAAGAATGAGAAACAAAATTTAAATACAAAATAAATTTTATATTTGATTGGAGGGTGAAATTGAAAAGAAAAATCAATTTAACTAAAGGACCCCAAAAAATCAAAAAAATTAGGATCTGAATTGACATGAAAAAAATAAAAAAAATTGATTGAAGGGATGAAATTGAAATTAAAAATAAAAATAATTTTAACAAAAGAAAAAAAAGAAGAATGAGGGCCAAATTGGTAAAAATAATATATGATAAATATAGATTGAAGGATGAAATTGAAAACTTTTTTGGAGCAAAAAAGCAATGGCATGTCAATCGGTGTTAAAAAAAGGATTAGAAGATGATAATATCCAATGACTCTTGAACTTTTTTGCAAATATGTCTATCGGTGTTAAAAAAAGGATTAGAAGATGATTTATTTTTTTTGTTCAAAATATCTTGTAAATTAAGAATTTTTCTCATTGTTTGTTTTTAAAAAAACATGAATATTCCTTTTTTTTTTTGGAATGTAGATCAATGGATTGATTTATTTGGGCTAAGTTTTAATGAGTTTAATAAATTTGTTATTAAGTAAACTATGCATGTAAAATATATATTTTTTGTTTTTTATGAAAATGCTAAAACAAATATTTTTGTCAAATGCTAAAATGTAAAAAATATTTTTTGGATTGTTATTTTTTAAAATAAAAAACTAAAAGGAAAATGCTTTTTTTTTAATAATTATTATATAATATACAAAAAAAAATATTTTTTTTAAAAAACTTGTGCCGTAAACAAACTAACTAGTGGACATTGTGTATATATTGACTCGCCGAAACTCATGACAGTAAAATGAAAACAAATGCAAACGACACCCTAGAAAAACCAAACCTTTAGCCCCTGACCACATTATAAGTTAATAAATCTCAAGCCAAGTGATGAACTCTCCTAAACAAATGATCTTGTGTTCTCATCTATTTCTTCTCACAACATCAGCTGGACTAAAAAGTTTATGAGCTCTGCAAATAAAACTTGTATTCGCAAATATATTATCTCATGAACACAAACTTTGTAAACGTGATTTTTTTTTCCTGTAAAAGTGGAAAGAAGCCCATTGAGATAGAGGATATAATTTGAAGTTTTGAAAACCATACGATGCATCCATTTTTTCACTTATCTGCAGATCGAATTATGCTAATTCCACATTCCATAGTGATATGAATCATGTTATCTAAACGTGAAAAAGAAGGGAATGATCACACAAATTTTTAATGATGAGAACCATTCATAAGGACGAACACTTGGTTTTGCAGAGCCAAACGTTCTGGTTTGTTGATGGGAAAAATGAATGCACTATAATTATGAGAACAAATTCTGTAGCTGCCTTGAAGATATCACTTCTGCCCTTTGATATGCCTAGGCATATCCCCTCCCCCCCCCATGAAAATTTGTCAGCTGCCTCACCTTTATTATTTATCAATTTTTAGGCACATGATTAGGCTAGAAATCTTAGCTAAAACCATGGTATTTTGCTTGGATTTGGGGGAGTGAGTCAAAGGTTTGAAAACTGGATTTTGAACAAACATGGTTTTGAAGGGAGGCTGTCTGGGAGTGCATGTGGCATGAATTCTAGAGTGGATTCAAGGGTTTAAATTGAGATCCTTTGCAGCATAATTGCAGCTGAAATGTTGGAGCGCATGTTTCTTGTGTTTTTGCGCAGTCAATAGGATTAATTAGAATTGAAAATTAAGCTTGAAGATCGCATGAGATTCAACCATTTTCTACCCAGAAAATCTTCAGATTTAAGGAATAAAACGACGTTGTTTGCTTTGAATCTTCATGGCATGTTCTTCCCCAGCTAAAACTGCACCGTTTCACTTAATATGAAAACAACATCGTTTTGGCCTCAATTAGAATTAGTTTTCCCAATTAAAATCATGTCAGACTTCACCTTAATCCCTATAGTTAAAACAATTTTGTGATTTGGTCCTTGGACTTCCAATCCTCTTATTTTCGGTCAATTGTATACTATTCTGTATTCTCTTAATTTATTTCAATTTTCACCTTAACCGAATTACAATGTGCCCTCTAATGTTTCCATATATCTCGTATCAGTCCTTATCTCTTCAATTCTTCATTTTAAAACCAAATTGACTTTTAATCTCAATTTGTTTCTTCAATCACGCTCTTAATTGGTTTCTAATTTGACTATTTGTTTGAACTTAGTCAAATTAAATCAAGTTAAGCATTTTTCTCAATTTCCTCTTCAATTCAAACTCCAAAAATTACTAACAAAATTAAGTCCAAATGATAAGTACATCACCATAAATTATGCAATGATAGACTTAATTTGCATGGAATTGAACTTCTATAGCAGAAAATTATCTCTTGTGATTGAATTAAAAGAGTGTCGTTCAGAACTTCAGATGAGTAATTACAAAGAGAAGTCATTTCCTTTATAGTGATGAAAACACTTTGTTTTGTTAATATTGAGATCGTATCAGAGAGTTAAAAATAATATAGATATAAATCTCTCCCCATTGTCCTTCCATGGCCCGTTTGGATGGAACTGGAATTTCCGATTCTTCTACTGGCATTCCCTTTCTCCATCACATGTTAGATGTTAGTAATCTTTTTTTTTTTTTTGGATCTAGTTTCTTGTTACTGTGAGATTTTATGCCCTCTCTCTAATTATTTGGTTGGTTTATGTTCTTAGAAATTTTCTTCGCATGGGTTTTTTGATGTGCATGTGAGGGCAACTGTTGATATTCTCATTGATGATCAATCACACTAACGAAGATGTTGATCTTGCTATCGGAACTGTATGTCATTGTTCATTATCTTTCCTCTCTTTTTTATTTTTATTTATTTATTCCTTTTTCTCTTATCGCCTATTACATCTTCATTGTTATTATTATCATTGTTGTTGTTACTACTTCATTTCTTATTCTGTATCTTGTATCTTGTAAACGTATAATTGAGCTTTAATATGTTTGTCAACTGTTTGTAAAAATGTCTAAACCAAGATCCTACTTGGCTTATGAGCTGGTTGCAATAGACAAGAAACCACTCCACTTGACATTAAATTAAATAGATAGCATTATTGGTTTATCAAAAACAAGGGGGGAAAAAGAAAAAAAAGAAGAGAAATTATTATTATTATTTGCAGAGTTGCAGCAAAAAAATTGGTGACTGGAAAAGGATTAGCTTTTCTTAGTAGTACTGTGCCACGTATTAGAATGTCATTGACAGAGATAATAGAATTACTAGTGCTTCATTTCATAAATCTCACTTTAGATGGATGATCTTCCGATACGATATATAATAAATTGTATGACTAAATATAGGTCATTAAAGAAAAAACACAAAGTAGCAACAAGCAGTTAAGCACAATAATTCTAAAACATTAGAGACAGTTAAGCACAATAATTCTAAAACATTAGAGAAGGACACAATCTTGATGAGGGACTCCAGCTTCTGTCCTTCACTTTTTCATGAGCCAGAAAAGAAATGTTAAATGATGACGCGTGACCTCTTTCTTCTTCGCCCAAAAAGGTCATTGTTGCGCATGATCAGGAAGTAGCTGAAAATGGAGTCAATAACAGGTCTGGTGCCTTGCAGGAAAAATTCTGTACTTGTCACACTAACAAGAACTAATGACAAAAACAAGGTGAAAAGATAAAGGTTAATCATTGTGGTTTAAATACAAGGCAAAATGCTTGGTGAGCTTCATAATCATCAAGATGTAAATTTTTCTCCTTTGCGTCTTTCTGAGCGAAGCTGTGGTGGTTGTTACGTTTTTAAACCAAAATCCTACTTGACTTTGGAGTGTGTTCATGGCTATGTTTCGTAATTTTTAATTTGATGGATTATTTTGGCTGCTTATTTCCGTGTTTGATTTTTTTTTCTTTGAAAAAAAAACTTCTTGTTGGGTTATCAACTTGTCATCCATCTCCTCCACAAAAATCTTTCAATTTGCTTTTATATTGGCTGCTTCAATCTTGACATGCCATTACTTAGTATTGTTTCGTTGATGACGTAAAGCTTGTTAGGCTTGCTGTACAACTAGCAACACTTCTTTTACCCTGATCTTCCTATGTTTTGATATCAAGTTCTTTGACGGTGGCTGGGTTTGCAGCGCTTGTGATACATGTACAAGCAATAATCTGCCAAAAAAGAAGAATCGGGATTTTTTTAGGGGTTGTTATGCTGGCTTGTTTCTGGGTTATTATGGAGTTGAGTTTCTGGGCGTGATTTTAGTGAGGAGGTTGGCAAGGATTTAGGGAAACTTTGATTTGTTTTTTATTGTAAACAAACCCTGACTGAGCTGCGAGTTTGGTGTTTCTTTGGCTGGGATTTCTGTTAATTTTTGGGTCTGTTATGGTTAAGTTTTGGTGCTGCTGCTGGGTCTGGTTGCCGTGGCTGGAGTGATTTGGTGAGGAAGGGTGGCTTGGGTTTGAGAGTCAGTTAAGGGCTGTTACAGGTTAGTTTGTGAGGAAAAGACATTGAAAATGAGAAGTGATGAGTTGATTGAGAGACTGGAATGGTTTGATTTGAAATTGTAATTTTTAGTTTTGAATTGGCAGCCTATGGGCTTAACTAAGAGAGAGGTCTAATGATGAAAAGGGAAAAGCTTGGGCTGCTGTTTTGGGAAGGGTTGCTATGGCAGGAATGGAGAGGATGAAAGGGGGGACAGTGATCACAGTGTGTTTGTGGAATATGGCAGCTGAGAGAGGTTGGACGATGGGAGTTTGATTGTTAATCCATGGAGAGAGGAGAGGCTGTGGATTGCTTGCTAGGTTTGGCAGTGTGGAAATGTTGGGAAGGGAGGGACTGTCACAGCTGGTTTTGGTTTGTGAGGGGTGCTGCTGGTGGCTAGTTAAAATAAGTGCAGGCATGTCTCTCTTTTTACCCTTCTTTAGTCAAAGAGTATATAACAAAGCAAGGTATTCAAACATCCCTTTTGTTTCTCTAATTGTCCCTGATGAGCTGAGGGTGCTTTAAAATTCTTCAAGGATTTCCCTAAGAAATCTAAAATCGCAACTCATTGCACCTTCTTGCTTCCTCCAGTGAAAGTTGAATTGATCTCTTTTCCAACTCGATAGCATGCTTGCTAAGCTCAACCGAGGAAAATGACTGAATCATTTAGACTTGTTCGTCTAGATCAGATTCATCAAATTTTTTCAATGAAATCTACAATTGATGATACCGCTCTTCCCAATGCATATATTTCTCTCCCTTTAGATTAGATGAAGGGACAATAGAACCAACAGGATGATAACTGGATTCTGCAGGTGAAAACCTAGTGCTAGATTGTCCAGGAGTAAGAGGAACTAAAGGTTTTCCAGATGAGATTATTGGAGGAGCCACAAGCATAGGTGCCAAAGCTGGAAAAGAAGAGACCGTTGACTCCTTTATCTTGGGACGCTTTGGTCGAGCAGTCTCCTCTGGATGACTAAGCTTGCCGACTTCAGCTTAAGATTTCCCAGAGATATAAACAAGACAAAAATCTAGAGCACCACTGATAGAAGATTCATAGCATTTGATAATGGAGAATGGTCTCTTGGCTCCAGAAACCTTAATGCCATTCATAGTCTACCCCACCATCCTTTGATAATGGAGAATTTCCAACAGATTTGGGAATTCTATTTTCTTTCTACACATCTCTTAATGACGTCTTCTTTACAACAAGTGGAAATTGCATATCGTGTGTGGACAAGTTTTTATCAGCATTGCCAAGCCCATACTCACCAAATTTTGAATCTTATCATTTGTTGAACCAAAAAGATAAATCAACAATTTTGAACACTTCATAGCCACTGAGCTTCAAGACTTAAAGTTTGTTTGGTAGTGTGGTTGCGGGTGCTTTTCAAATAACTTTTCGTGTCAAAATATATGTCAATGATTTTTTTTTATTTTTTAAAAATTATTTTTGATATCAGCACATCAAAACGATTTAAAATGTACAAATTATATTAAATTTTAACAAAAAAAATTAAATTTTTTAAAAACACGGGTTGAACTGCATTTCCAAACATTGCCTTAGACTGCCTTGGACAGCCTTTCCATGGGATTCTTGTAGGCTTGGAGATCAGATGAACTTTTTTTTTTTAAAGAGATCCTTGTAAGCTTAAAGATCATATGGATATTCTCTTGTGGGCTAGGAGTACTATAATAGAATACGATTTGATCTCTTTTTGGACAACTGAACTTACGTTAATCTTGCTTTGACTTTAACATAATCTTTTCCGACAAATTACACAAATTCTTATTGAATGATTTAGCTAGCTCACTTGCAACAAAATTATACATGGATGAGTTGTGCTGTATGAAACCAAACTTTGCATTTATATTTATGAACTCTTTTACTAAAAAAAGAAAAAATTAATGCAAGAAAATAAAAATATACTTGAAAACTTTGGTTCCAATTGAGTAATGTCGATTTGGTTTTTTATTACTACTAGGGTTTATCAAAAGAAATAATTAATATAAATGTTATGAATCCTTTTATTTAGAGGAGTTAAAATATAAAAATGATAAAAGATCTTTTATAAAAAATAATAATTAAAGATTCAATTAAATATTTGATAAATTTTGATATAACTATTTTACATCGTAAATTATCTCCACTTTCTTTACTTGTATGTAATTTCCCCTAAATTTTAGCTATTTCATTTTCTGCTTGCCTTCCTGTTAAATCTCAATTCAATTAATTTGGATGATTCAATGTTTTAAGTATTTCTTTAACTAGAAGAAGTAAAAATAAAATAAATAAAACATTCACCAATGATGTCCTTGATTGGACAAGTTAGCTAACCTAATACCTGGGGGAGGGTTTGTCAAGAGGGGAATCCATATTTCTTTCTGGATCTAATTAGAAGTTAAATGTAATAAGAATAATAGTTTTTTCCTTTTAAAAAAGAAAAAAAGAGTAAAGGGAAAATGTAAAATAAATTGGAAAAATATATATTGTCAAGAATGGGATTCGAACCCATGCCCTTTCGGACCAGTACCTGAAACTGGCGCCTTAGACCAACTCGGCCATCTTGACATTGCTGATTTGCCTCATTATGAATGATATATAGCTAAACATAAACCCAAGCCACAAACAACGAGAAATAATCCTCCATTACCGTAAATTGTAGTTCAAGCTTCAAGCCCAATATTTGTTCTAAATCGCACGACACAGTTCCGTTGATTTGCTGAAAATTAATTTTTTTAAAAAATATAAATAATTTTTTTATATTTAGTAATGTTTTGGAAAATGAATAAAAATAAATTTTGTAGTGTTTAGTTAAGTTATTAAAAATAAACTAAAAAATAACTTATTAAATTTTTTTTTAAGTTTACCAAGAGAATGATAATCAAATCTAACAAATAAAAAAGTTAGAGAATAAAATTAAAATAAATAATTTTATAAATTATTTCAAGTAAAATAAATAAAAATTAAAATAATAAAAACCAAATCTGACAGATAAAAAAAAGTTAAAAAATAATAAAATTAAAAATAATTATAATTTCATAAATTATTTCAAATACAAATAAATAGAAATCAAAAGAATAAAACCAAATATGATAGATAAAAATCTTTACTTAAAAGAATAATAGAAGAAAAGAAAATAATAATAAAAAATAAGACCAAAGTTTATATAAAAATCAAATCAAAGGATTAAATTGTAAAAAAAATAAATCAAAACAAAATATAAAACAATTAAAAGATTGAGATCTAAATTTAAAATAATCAACAAATAATAAGATATTTTTGAATTTTTCACAACTTCTGGAAAGTGTTTTCCATTAAAATAAATGGAAAGATTTTCCTAAAAATCAAGTCAAATTTTCTTTTGATTGTAAAATATTTTTGGTTGATCAATTTTTTTAATGGTAAACAAATACAAAAAAATTTAAAAAATAATTTTTAGAAAACTATATTTCATGAAACAAATGGGGTCTTAGTTCCCGCTAAGATTTTGCTGTCTTAAGGGGTGTTTGAAAGTGTAATAGCAGTTATTTTTCAAAATATTTTTGTTTGAAAATATATTATAATAATACTTTTTATTATTTTAAAAAAATTATTTTTCATATGAATTTACCAAAATAATCTAAAAATATAAAAACATTAATATCAAGTAAAAAGATGAAACGCGGTTTTATACTTGTTGCCGAACTTTTATCATTTTTATCACTATGCTAGGTGGATGTATTGCGTTGGAGAGAGATGCCTGTGTATGCAATTGAGAATAATTCCAAAGTTACAATTATTGGATAAAGCGGTTACAAAATGCTGTTCTACATTGTCTTCCATGATTAGTAGAATATATCTGTAACATCAACAAGACAGCAAAGAACCGTTGCTTTGAATTTCTGAAGAGCCAATTAATCCACCTCTTCAGTGTACAAAAGCTGAAGCCACCTGCAGCCTGCCAAAGGGCGGAACGTTTTCAAGCTAAGTTTGTATTGTAGTAGGAGAAGGAAGAAATGCTGTCATCCACCACAGGCTGCACCGCATCCAGCAGCGCATCCTCCACCGTAAAGGGTCGAATCAGCTTCAGATGTTTTGTCCTTCGATACCCCTTCAGCACAAGAAAAGACTATGGCTGAAAGCAGACAAAGGGTTAGCAAAACTGCCCACAAGAGTACTAGACATGAACCGTTAAGACCACCACCACTTCCATCCACGGCGAGCACCTCTTTCAAAGGCCTCACCATCGATCTCTCAATGCGAAAAAATACAAGGGGTGTGTGTCTTTTGGCGTGGGAAGTGGGAGCTAAGAGCACAGCACGGAGAGGGGTACTTATACACTAGGAGTACTTTGGGATTTTAGCTTTATGTGATTCTCTAAGTAAATTACATAAATAGTTGGGAGGCAAACGAAGAGAATCTTAACAAGGAAGAAGATAGTGGGTCAACACAGCAGCCACTATAAGCCATGAACAATGGTCTTGCATATGCTCCTCCCACTCTTTGTTCGCATTAAAATTATTGGCCTCAAGAACTAGCATCACAGCAAAATAGCCACATAAATATGCGACAGCTAAATCCTCATCGTGCATTCAAAGTGAGGTCTGTGGCCTCCACTTGTCCTCCTGCAAAATGGGCATCAACTTTCACTAGCTACTTCATTGTAATTTATGTATAAAAAGACTTTCAAATTGCCTTTTAGTAATATTGACTAGGGAAGGCTGTAACTACTGGCCTAATTAGTGGAGCCCTATTCATATCCAGCTTATTGCTAATTAAACCATAAATAAAACAATACTTTTAACTAATATATTGCTTGTGGACGCCAAATGGGTTCATTTCCTTCCATCATCATTGAAATACTCAAAAAAATGTTGGATCTTTACATATATTAGTTGGTTTTCTACATTACCCTGCTATTCTAAAAGACTTCTAGTACTTTTTTTTTCTTCCTCTAACTTTTATTATTTTTTTAATTTTTTTTCAATTTCATCCTTATATTTTCTTTAATAGTCAACATCTAAATTACTTTTAGATTGACCAAATCAATTAATAACGCCAAAAAAAACTTCCACGTAATTTAATTTTAAACTTGATCGAGGTAAGAAGTCAGGTCAAGAAAATTTTTTTCCTGTCAATTTCATAATTTTTTTTTCTCATTTTCATCTTTAAATTTTTTTTTACCAGTAGGTTAGATTATTTTTAGACCAATTAAGTCAACTGAATCACGTTAAAGTAAATTTTACTCGGTTTAATTTTAAACCCGGGTTAAGCAAGAAGTTGGGTTGATAGGTTTTCTTTTTAATTTCATCATTTTTTTCTTAATTTTGTTCTTAGACTTTTTTTTATCTATCTGTTGTGTTACTTTTAGATCGATCAAGTTGATTAGGTCATAACGAAACAACTCTCACACAGTTTAATTTCATTGATAAATTTTAATATTGATTCTAGATTTATTAACAATATTAAATGGTTTTTTTTATGACTTTTGTATTTTTTATTACATTCAAGGAAAAAAAATTAATCCTACCCACAACATAACATACATTATATAAATTAGTGTGACTCTATGGCATGAGTACAAGCACCATTCTCATAATGTTGGATATCAGAAGTTATGAAGGATACACTTCTTGCAACATCGTTTAAACAACAAAAAAGATGTAACCTATATATATTATACTTATTGCTACCGTGAGGGGCGAAGCTAGCTAGGAATTTTAATTTGGGAGGGTCAAATTAGAGAAAATATTTTAGAGGGGGTAATTTTTTTTATTTTTAAATTTAAAAATCTAATTTATTAAAAGAAAAGAGATAAAAAATTAATTTTTCCATATATGCCCAATGCCCTGCCAGCCCTCCTTAATTTCGCCCCTGAACCACTATCTAAATTTCAAAACAACAACCAAAATTATATTACAAATAAAATAAAAAAAAGGTTATACGAAGTAATAAATACCCTCATAGTTCTCCATAAAGCAGCAAATATGATACACCGCAAATCACTTTCTCGATTGAACAATTACGACAAAAAATCAAAAAGCATTCCCTGAACCATAGCACCTCTTGTATGCTAATCTTACACGAAACAACACATAGGTACTCCTCAACAAATTCTCTTATTATAACATTAGCTAAATAATACCGAAAGATTACTATAGATGAAAAAATATATATTATAAATTATAATAGTAGTTTTATTTTTAATTTTTTCATGAGATATTTTTCTAGCTTTTCTTTTTTTCTCTCCCACTTTAGTGCCTTGGATCTAGCTTGGTTGATACAACCATGCCAGACTCAAGGTACTTGGATCTCGCAAAAATACTAAACCCATAAACATCATGAGTCTGATAACCATTCAAAACCCAAGTGTCATGTGTCTGACAATCATATCAAACCCAAGCGTTTTGGATCTGACAACCATGGTTGGGTTTGGCATGGTTGCCAGACCCATGTGCGGGTTTGCCAGACTTTTTGGCTAGACCCAAAAAAACATGATTGGACTACAAAAAATTTAAAATTTTTCAAAAGTATAATTGGACTGCAAAAACAAATACTGCTTCATTCAAACAGGATTTTTCATTCATATGCAGTAGAACTTAATTGCAAATGCTTTTTTGTTTATGCAACTTATTTTATAAATTTGTTATATTTGAAGAGGAAATAATGAAATAAAAATGTTGAGTTCTTAGTGATTTATTTCAAGTCTTAAAAAATAAACGTCTCTTTTTTGTGTGCATTGTGGATGAAAATATATATCATAAAACTAAACATTTATAGTCCAGTATTGTTAAAAAAATATAAAATAGTATTATCATAGGTGAAAAATCACAAAGGACCACCCATTAAATAAACATTTTTTTTTGCATTGAATTTGATTAAAAAAATATAAAAAATAAAAATTCATAAAAAACAGAAAAGAGAAAAAAAATAGAAGATATAATTTCTATTGAAGGAATAACAAATTCATAAGCATAAAAAATGAATTGTTTCAATAGAAAGATATAATTTGAATTTTTAGATTTAAAATGTTAAATAAAATTTTTGTGATGATTAATTGTTTATAAATAATTTCTAAACTTGAATTTTTATTTAGGATAATTCATGGATAGTTTAAATGTTTTTTCTTATATAAAATAAAAAAAATATAAGTTTCAATATTTTAATTATCATCTGCTTAGACTTGGATCTGACATACCTACTAGACTTAAAACGTTTAAAATATTCTCTATACTTTTAATATTTTTTTACATTTTAAAAAAATTGATATTGATCTATTGCGAAGCGCGAGCCAATATACTAGTAAATAACTAAATTACTATAAATTAATTAACAACAACAATAACAAATATACTATGGGTGTTTAATATTCATATGAATAGTGTGTAATTATTTTTTCTTCTGTTTCGGCCATCAAAATTTTTTAATTACTAATTTATCTTTATTGTTTCACATATACAAAGTGTCCGCAGATGTCATGGTGATGAATTAAATACCAATTCTCAAGATGTCTTAGTGATAAATTAAATACAAATTTTCAAAATTAAACTTGACAGTGTTTTGATATTGATACAAAAAACTTAATTCGAGCCATATAGTTTGTGGTTTGCCTATTGCTTGGTCCCTATTCATTTATTGCTTGGTCCTATTCATTTAGCATTTTACATTTCGATTCAAAACTTTATTTTTATTATGTTTTGTTTACATAAAATTGTAGAAAAATATAAGGGTGATAATTAAAAAGACTAAGTGTAGTAATACACGATCAAGATTCTCTTATAGTTGACCTTATACCTTTATGTAGACTTGTCCTCTTTCCTAGATGTGTTATCTTGTTGGGCTAGGTGAAGACCCTAGACCCATTTTAAAGACTACTAGATAGATGATTCACGTTACGCTGCATGCTAGATTAAATTTATCCTAAAGTAAAAAAAAAAGATGTTCGGGTAATGTTAGCATTTTTAAAGGTAAAAAAAGGCAACGTTAATAAAAAAAAAATTAAAAAAAGACAATGACTAGTGGAAAAAATTGAACGCTTGTAAATATTATAAAAAGATACTCTCTAAATATTTTTAACATATCTCAACAATTTTGTTTGATAACAAAACAAAAATTAGATGAGAACGAGATAACCTTAAAAAGGAAAAAGAAAATTCAAAGTTCAATCACCAGCAAATCAAACACTGAAGGAGAAATTGAAAAAAAATCAATTTTTAAAAAGAAAAAAAATATTTGATTCGAGTCATCACACTGAATTCGCAGCCCGATCATGAAACCGGGATAATCCCATAAAAAAATTAAATAAAACAATGAAGGTCAACTTTCAAGTAAACTAAATGATAAAAAGCGAACTAAAAGAAAAATCAATTGAAAAACATAAAAAACAAAGTTAACCCAAGTTAACTCGATTAATCCATAACTTAGGACATGAGATCGAGATAACTTTATAAAAATAAAAGCAAGAAAATCATGAAGATCAAGGCCTAATAATCTAATGCAGAAGGATGAAATTGAAAAAAAAATTAATTTTTAAAAAAGAACCTAAAAAGAGACTGAAGTCAAATCAGGTTAATTTTTGAAACTCGTAACTCAAGTCATAAAACAAGAATTATCCCATAGAAGACAAAAAATAAAATAAAATCACAAAGCATAATTCTCAATAATCCAAATATCGAGAGATAAAATTTAATAAGATAAATTAATAAAAGGATTAAAAAATCAATTAAAAAGACATAAAAGAAACCAGAATCAACTCGAGTTAAATCAATTAATTCACGACCTAGGACATGAGATCGAGATAACTTCATATGAAAAAAAGCAAACAAATCATGAAAATCAAGACCTATAACCTAATCTAGAAGAATAAAATTGATAAAAAAATCAAATTTAAAAAGAACCTAAAAAAATTAAAGTCAAATTAGGTTAATCTTCAAAACTTGTGACCTGGATCATGAGATCATGATTATCCCATACAAGGCAAAAACAAAAATAAATCACAAATCAAAATCCTCAATCATTCAAATATCGAGGGAAATAGCTGAAGAAAATCAATTAATAAAAGGATTAAAAAATAAATAGAAATCAAAATATTAAGGATTAAATTTAATAAAAAATGAAATAAAAAAATGATGGATGAAATTAAAAATAAAAAACATCAAGAAAATGAAAAAAAAACAAAAAAAAATAGTTATGAAAATAAAAAAGGACCAAATTGAATACAAAAATTAAATGAAACAAAATGCTGGAGGACAAAATCGAAAAACCAAATCAACTTTAAAAAGCATTAAAAGCAAAATAACCTACAATAAAAATAATTAGGATCAAAATTGATAGAAATACAAACAAACAAAACACATTTAATTTTTAAAAGGGAGAGAAAAGAGAGAGGAAAAAAAAAAGTTCACCAAAGCCCAACTGTTACTCCGTCGTGCACACACGTTTGCCCACCATTATAAAAAGGATATTGAGATGCTTTCAATGCCTTCACGAAAAGCGGTGTTTATCTATCAAGAAACACCTCATGCGTTGTCTCCTCAATCAACTTGGTTATAACAAAAAAAAATAGGATACAATTATAAAAAAAACCCTTGAATTCTAGTTCAATTTCTTTTACTTTTAAGAGTAATTTAATTATTTTATTGTGATTTAAAAAGTAAAAATTTGAAAAAGCTCTAGCATTCACTTAAATAAAATTTTCTTTTATGTGTAATTTATTTATTTTACTGCATATGTTTTAAAAATATAAAAAAACTAATTTGTCCTCTATCAATCTAAAAATAACTAATGGATCCTTGTAAAAATATCATATTAACCCTAATAGCTAATTCCCTTTTTCCCCCCCCCTAAAATAACAAAATAATTATTATGCTATTATAATCCACAATATAGTGTTAGTGTTATGTAAAGTGAAAAACTGACCTATTTTAGTTATCCTTTTAATTTGATTATGAGCAAATGAGGTAAGGTTAGATTTTTGGAGATTGTGTCACCTATCATAGATCTAGTGGAGTGTTGAGTCGCATGGACCTGGATCCAAAAAGGTGGGCTTTGAACCCTTGATTCATTCCATGCCTTATTAGAATTTGGGCTTAGGGCTTACCTCATGTTTTCATGAGCGGTGTAAATCCTACACTTATCAATATGAAATTTTATTCTTGTTCATATTAACACATGGAATCAGCTTTGCAAGACAAGCTTCTACATGCATAAACCAAGCACCTTTTCATTTACATTAGATTCTTACACATTTGCATCTTTAGTGGCATTAAAATAAAAATTCATCTGCCTTTCTTCTCCTTCACCGGTACTCCTCTTGGTATCTTGTTAAGAACATTGGAATCAAACCTTCTATACATTTTCTTAACTTCTCGGGTCAGTTTACCAGCGTACCTCTCCACCTCATCCTCGTATTTGTTATAGAGAAATGGCAGAGTTTGCAAGCAAACAAAACCTTGATACACAAGAAATCAATTAATCCATTAGTCCCATAAGCTCAAAATCATGCATGGATGGGCAGGTGTATGTTTAATTAAGCAGGTAGGTAGCTGCCAGCAATCTTACTCACATAGATAAAGGAAATTCAAGAACGTGAAATAGTTTCCAATCACAGATAATATGTAGAGACAAAATATTGCCTGGCAGCAGATGCAGAAAAGAGAGGAGAGATTAGTGTTAGTGTGCTCGGCAATCAAGAATTTATTTCAAAACTAGAGTTGTCATGGTTATTATTAGCGAATGGTAAATATACCACGAAGAAGAGTGCTGGTTGTTTTCCACATGCAATGTCAACGAAACTTGACAAGGCCTGATTGAATCTTTCATGGAAGGTGAGAGCAAATTCATGGAATGTAGATTTGTCCAAAATACTTCTTGGGATCGCGGGAGGATTCCTGAAAAATAGTTATGTTTCAATCCAAGAGGAATCCGCAAATCTGTGATCGATCAAGAAAACAATCTTTCTGCTATAAGCAAAATCATAATTATGGGAGATTAACAGCTACCAATTGAAAAATTCTGCGCTGGTGCACCATATGAAGACAATGAGCATTGCTGTGATGGAGATGTGACTGAAGAGAGTCACAAAATTGTACTCAGCAACCTCAAAGAGAAACCATAATATTGTCATTCCGAAAGAAAGTGCTGCTGACACTTTTTTGTTTTCCCATAGTAACACACCAGCAACTGCAAATTCCAGCAGCAAAGTTTATAAGAAACATGTACCTAATCTTGATTCACTACATCTGGAATTCAATCATCATTGTAAAAAAAATAATCCAAATTCTACGGTGCTCCCAAGAAATTAAGAGGCTGCTTGGCAATTAAAATTAGTAATAAAATGCAAAATTAGCAAACTTTTTGCTATGAAACAATAGAGTATATGCAAAACGGAGAATATATATATACAACTTGGTTGTGTAATCTAACATGAATTTGTCGACCTGCTACAAGCTAGAGTGGACACATAAAAATATACACGCTGTACCTTGTCCTCCTCCTAGAACAGATCGTATTGGTCTCTGCCGCCCGAAAAGCTTTGTCCGTGGCGTTGTTTCATTGTCTGAATCCGAAGAATAACTCGGCATGCTTATTGATTCTTAGAGCTGAAAACGAAACTTTCTTTGTTTGCTCTTCTTTTCTGTGGTCGAACAGGTAAAATAATTAATAAAATGTGTTGATGAAATTTGCAGAAGATATGCTTATTTATAGGTACGCATGATAGAAGTGGTTCTAAGCTTAGCGGTAAAGTAAGGTGGACATAAACAAGTAAGGTATGGCTTGGAGCTTGGCCTTGAAGGTTTCTTTGCATGGCAGCTACTCCTATTAAAAAAAAAAAAAAAGACTTGCGAAGAGTCATCTCGGTTTTTTTAATTACATTAAAAATAAAATCTAAACATGTGAGAAAAGTAAGGTAAAAAAATCTTAATTTACTACGAATTGAAATAGTGAAATTATTATTTAATCTTTCTAAAAAATCTAAGTTTATTAGAGATAATTGAGTCTTTTTATATGATTCATTAGTCATTTTAGATTTAATTAAAAGCATCTTGGTTTTTTTTATGTTTTTTATAGTATAATCATTTAATTACCTTTAAAAGCAAAAAATTATTAATCTTGAGTCTAGGAACTTTTTAATATTTTTAATTTTTTAAGAATAGTTAATAAGTTAAATGACTTAATATTTTTAATTTTTTAAGAATAGTTAATAAGTTAAATGACTTGAATGCTATTAAACTATTAATTTTCTTGGGCTTACGAATTGAGGTTTTTATACTTTTTGTTATTATGAGGTTGGTATAGAGGTAATATTATAATTTTATAAATCTAAATATTATTAAAAAAAATTATTAAGATATGCATTGCACATAACAACATGTAGATCATCTTTGAGCAATGCGTGTGAGGCTGTCTTGTGAAGAAACACCACATTTCATTGTAGTAATTGAATTGTCATGGCTCCTCTATGTGATGAGGTGACACTTGTGGCCAATGACAATTCGGTTTGACACTGGTGACCTTCTTAACTTTCATGTTTATCCCTTTATATCAAATTAGTCCTTAAATTTGTTATTCTTTTAGATTTGGTCTCTCTTTTTTTTAATTATTATTTGTTTTATTTAGAATATTTATAAATTTGGAATGGTTTTTCAATTTTATCCCCTTTCAATTTTTTTTACATTTCAAGTTTGGTCTCTATTCTTTTTGTTTCTATATATTTTATTTGAGATAATTTTTAAAATTGATTTTTTTTACAATTTCGTCCTCAAGTTTTTTTACTATCAAATTTGATCTTTTATTCTTTTGATTGCAATTTTTTTTTTCACTTTGAAATTTTTAATTTATTTTTTTATGATTTCATAATTCAACATTAAATTAGTTGGGAATTGAGCTTCTTAATCTAGTTCAAGTCTAGAATTTCATGGGTTGTGAATTTTAGAGATTAACTCGGGTTTATGAGATTCACTTAGATTTGCTCGTTTTTTCTCCTTATTTTAAGTTCATTTTTTTTTTTCAATTTTAGACTTCAATATTTATTTAATTGAAGATTGTCTGTTATTTTTATTTGTTTGTTTCTACAGAATTTTTTTTCTAATTTTAAAAATCACTTGTTTTATCTCGGTTATTATTATTTGTCATTATTTGTTTCATTTTCTTTAACAAATCTTTTAAATTGATATATTTTTATTTAATCCTTCAGCATTATATATGGTTGAAAATTAAATTTCTTCTCAGTTCCATCCTTCAATATTGGAGTTTTTTGATATTGAGTTTTGTGATTTTCTTCAATTTTCTTTCTATTCATCTATCCTAGTCTCATCACTTACATTAAAGGTTTGGTGAGTTAGTTTGGGTTAACTTAAAGTTTTTTAGGATTGTTTTTTTTAGAATTAATATTTTTTATTTACATTTCATCATTTAACATTGAATTGTTTTAAAATTAAGCTTGATAATCTCTTTTAGTTTACTTTCTATTTAATTATCTTATTTACTAGATCTAGGTCGTATATAATTGGCTTGCTTAGTTTGTTGGTTGTTTATTTAAATTTTTTTTATTGGATTATCCTATTCTTATGACTTAGTTTGTATATTTGGAATGATCTATTAGGTTAGCTAATATCTTTTTTTATCATTTTTTTATTTGATTGATGAAATCTTAGCTTTGTTTTTTTATTTTTTTTTTGTCGACTTTTTTTTTCAAGTTTCTACTATTCTTTTTTATTTAAATTAGTTCATGAACTGTTATTTTTTTTAATTATGTGATTAAATTATATTTAATTTTTTTCCCAGTTGAATGCAAGTCATATTTTTTTTTTTAAAAAAAATACCAGCATGGCTGAAGCATTTTCTTTTTAACCAATAAAAATAAAGCGCCGGCTAAAAAAATGCCCAAACATTTTATAGCCCAACCAAAGCTTATCAAAGAGCATCTGCCTGCCTAGATTCTGTATGATGGAACTCAATATGAACAAAAAATCGCAAATAATAAAATTGAATTCATACATCATGCCTTTGATTTTCTTAATTCCTTTGAGCTTAGAAGGTCGGTCCATGGAATCTTGAACGAACTGTATCATGGGATAATCCTCTCTTATGTAATTCATTTCTTTAAGAACAATTTAATCTTTAATTGGGTATAATAAGATGCTAATTTATTAAATCGAGAGGTAACATCAAGGAATCGAAAACTTGAAGGACTAAATTGAAATGATTTCTAAACAATAAACACTTAAGAAAACTTTATGCAACGGGACAGAAAATTAAAACAAACAGATGAACCAACGACAAAAAGAAGAAACAAAGATAGAGCAAGCAGCTAAAAATAAGGTTTCTTGAATTGAAAAAAAAAATACCACCAACTTTCGCTTCAACATCGAACACTTTGAAGTTTGAACAGCAATGGTTGATCCTTCTATTCGTCTTTCAAATTCTAATCAGAACCTCCCAAAATCTGCAAATGCTTTCAATTGGGTCTATCTGTCTCTCTCTCAGAACTCCTCCAAAACCTCTAAAACCCTCTAAAACCCCTAAACCCATTCGCAAGCTTTATGCAACTAAAGCAATGGCTGGATCAAACCCCAAAAAATTTTCAACCTTTGAGTTTAGCGATTTGATGGAGACTTTTGCGGTGGATGTTAAGAGGGCAGAAAATAGGCCATTGAATGTGCCATTGATTGCACCTTTTACAATAGCTTCATCAAGGCTTGATAAAGTGGAGAACGTGGCAATTAGGATTGAATTGAGTGATGGTTGTGTGGGGTGGGGCGAGGCACCGATATTGCCATTTGTTACTGCAGAGGATCAGTCCACTGCTATGATTAAGGCTAGAGAGGCTTGTGAGTTGCTGAAGAACAGTTCATCGATGAAGTTGGGCTTGGTTTTGGAGAGAGTTTCTGAGATTCTTCCCGGACATGAATTTGCTTCTGTGAGTAGAATTCAGGGTTTTACTTGTTTTTTCTTTTGGGTATTTGGGATTTGAACTACTTTGTGTTTTTTTTTTCATCGGTTATTTATGGTTTTGTTAATTTGGTGACTGCTTGTTTTATTGAGTCTTTTAATTAGGATGTGGACTCTATGGTTTCCTGATTTTTTTATATTGGGTTTATGTGATGTCTTTGTTAATCTATGAAAAAAACAAAAACCATGCTTTGGTGATGTTAAAATTCAAATATGTGGTTAAATTGAGACTAAATAATGCTAGGTTATTGATGCAACTTCCCGAGTATTTTTTTGGACATTCCATATCTTAAATAATCATCTCCTTGTGGTGAAAATTCCCAACATTTGAGAAAAGTAATAGAGGCTGGAACTGTAGTACACGAGGAGCATAATTATAGTCTGGTAATCCCTGCTTCTTCTGATAGGTTGTAGTTCTTGTTGTTGAATTACAATTTTGGTAATGCATGTAATGATACCTGAATACTCGTATTAAGTTTTGTTAAACATCCAACGGATATGTGAAGCTTGTCTGCAAATTACACTTGATAACAGTCTGGTAGAAACTGTCATTTCTGTTTTATCTGCTAGAATCTTCATTTTTAAGATAAAAGGGATTTCTACTGATTATTGAACTTTCTTCTGCAATTGAAGGTTAGAGCAGGAGTCGAGATGGCATTGATTGATGCAGTGGCTAAAAGCATCAATGTACCTTTATGGATATTATTTGGTGGAGCTTCTGATAGCATAACAACTGATATAACAGTTCAGTTCACTTCTCGGTGATTATACCTTAATAGATGCTTATTCTTTTGGCTATTAATGATTACACCATTGTCCTTTCTTCCTTTTATAATACATTTCACTTCAAAAGCCACTTTGGGCTCATCTGAAAAGTGGGGAAGGGAGTGTTAAGTCTCCTGTTCCTGATTCTCTGGTTTACTTGATGTGTTGTGAAGGAAGTGGTTTTTGTTGTTTCGGTGTGTGCAATACAGATCTTTGCTGCATCATGCCCATTTTGGAGCACATGTCAAAGAGACTCATACTGCAATTTGTGGCTTTGGCATACTTAATGCGTTTGCTATGAAATGTGGGCTTATACATATTACATATATGCAGATTCCAATTGTATCTCCTGCAGAAGCTGCTGAATTGGCTTCAAAGTATCGGAAACAAGGATTCCAAACTTTAAAGTTGAAGGTGGGAAAGAACCTTAGGGAGGACATAGAAGTTCTTCAAGCTATACGTGCGGTCCATCCTGATTGCTTATTTATCTTGGATGCTAATGAGGGTTATAAACCAGAGGAAGCTATTGAAGTTCTTGAAGAATTGCACAGTAATTACTTAGTGATGTTGACTTCTGTATGCTAGCTTATCAACTAACTAGATACGAAGAGGAGATTATTGGATTATATCTGAACTCCCACCTCACATATATAATTACAATTCATCTAATTTCAATTTCAAGAATTTAGGCTTCTCTGATTGGTGAACCTAATTTATATTATCTTGTTTCTTTCAGAAATGGGGGTAACTCCCATTCTTTTTGAACAACCAGTTCATAGAGATGATTGGGAAGGTCTTGGTCATGTTACTCATATTGCGAAAGGCAAATATGGGGTATCTGTTGCAGCAGATGAGAGTTGTCGTAGTTTAGTTGATGCAAAGAGAATAATAAAAGGAAATCTTGCAGATGTCATTAACATTAAGCTTGCTAAAGTTGGTGTTGTTGGGGGACTTGAAATTATTGAGGAGGCAAGGACATCAGGATTGGATCTGATGATTGGTGGAATGGTTGAGACCAGACTAGCCATGGGCTTTGCTGGTCATCTTGCTGCTGGCTTTGGCTGTTTCAAGTGAGAAATATGTGATAATGATCCTTTGTTGAAAAAATTTACATAATTAGTTTATTTTTTCCAAGCGACCATCTCTTCTGCTTCTTATTTTAGCTGCATGAGACTCAATTTTAAATACTTTCCTTTTGGTTGATTGAATTCCAAAACCTTTTATGAAGGTTCATTGATTTGGACACACCCCTTTTACTGTCAGAAGATCCTGTCCTTGAGGGTTATGAAGGTACCTTACTGTTCAACTACATAATGTGAATCATTTTGGTTTCTATGTTCAGCTTTTAATTGCTTGAAATTAATGGTTTTGATGGTGCTTACTTTTTTTTTCTTTTGCTAGTATCGGGTGCTGTTTACAAATTCACAGATGCTCAAGGGCATGCTGGTTTCCTTGACTGGGACAATGTTTTGTGGTAAGTTTTATATTACCATCTTGACCCTCCAATTCACCTGAACAAAAATGACATACTTTATCGCTAATATTTAGAATGTTTTATACTTTGGAATATCAGTGAATCACATTATCATCCAGATAATGTTAAGAGGATGATGGTCAGTTATCTTTGTCTCCAATTTTACAGTTGTCTCTAATATTGCTGTGTTACATATGAGCATTTGGCAAAATCTATCAAAATATGGATAGTTTTAGTTCCTTCAAAGAAATTCTCGTAGAAGCAAGTGCAGGTATATGATACAGATTCCTACACCACCCATTATCAACGAGCATGATTACTGGAAAATCAGCTAATTGGTTTCTCTTAAAATTAAAGAAATCTTCAATAAAACAACAAACAGCTTGGTATTGCAAACTAGATTCTCTAAAGGTTGCAATACCAAAATTACATTTTTTTTTTGTTGATTTCTTTGGCATATAGAATTGCCTGCTCTTGAGTTGCATGAAGCCTTTTCTCAGAGAGGCATTATTGCCTCAGCAAGAAAATGCTTGTGTGTGTATATGCTTCGGGAAGGATCATAAGCTTTCAGGGATCATAACGGTAGTTATTGTATGTAAGGGCAAGCATTCTGTTAATTCATTTCAACTTTGAGTTATATGATTCATTTCAAAAATTTCTGTATTGTTCATTTACAGAACTGGACCAAACACTGGGAAAGAGAACTTAATTGGTCTGAGCAGTTTGGTATTCAGTTTCTCTTGATAGCACAAAAAGTTATTTGAATACTTCTCACATCTGCCCTTGAATAGAATGAGTTATTTCCACGACTTTCTTTGCAGATATGTTACTTTGTTGCTTAACGGACAAATGCACAGAGAAGATTACATTTCAGAAAGAAAATGAAAAAGCCTGTTCTACACCTTCAGATTGCGATTTATGACTAATTTCCTTGGCTGTCTTTCGTCCTTTCAGGGGTTGGGATTAAAACGTGTAATTATCATTCTACTTCAAACCAAGATTCATATTGTTGTTATTTAGAACTTAATCTAAATCAGGCACACAACTACTTATCAAATACATGGAACAAATCATGACGTAAAAATAGAAAATTTCCTAATGTTGGTCTACTTGTAATAGAGCCTTAAGCTCATCATAATAATACCATTAAATGGAGTGATTTATTCTTCTGGAAAAGAAATATCCATTTCTTGCAAGTTGCCGTCCTTGTTATAGGCATATCAAACCATATAACATGAGGGATGAAATGGAATTTCTATTTCTTTCTATGTGAACAGATCGAGAATAGACATTAGATTCTTTGAGTGCTAACCAAAGAGAATTGGAGAAAATAGAAGGGAACTGCATACGTAGTATAATTCCTTAAAACTTAAAATCTACCTTCAAGGATGGTGATGGAGCTAATAATTTCACTAAATGAAAGAAGGGTGGAGGTACGCATACAAAAGAGGTTCTCTCTCAGCATTCCAAATCCCACATATAACTAAATTCACTAATTCTCTTTCCTAGCTCTTCTGGTACAAAATTTTTTCCGTCTCTTGATGAGCCACTCTTCTAGAACAAGAATTTCTGCTTTCTACCCTTTCATTACAAGGTCATATGCTTGCTAAAACATAATATTTGTCAGTCTGTAGATGAGCTGTGCAAAAAGTTTCGTGGATAGCCGGTAAAATTTCACTTCACATTCTAATGCATTTTTTATCCTAGAGCAAACCAAACATACGTAAGAAATCCCATCAAGTAATAGGAAAGCATGGTGGGTGATTAGTTGAGCAAACTAAACATGAGTGGTCCATTTCAACTAATTTCTATTACATACCTCGTCCGAATAATTACAAGAGTTGACTCTTTTATGGATGTCTTTTTTTTGTCCATTTTCATGTGTATTTGCTCTTATATTCAATGCAGGCATATCACGCTCAATTTGGTCTTTGTCTCTACTTGTTTCGTTGTGGTGTTGTTGTACACTCCCCGGCTGTCCCTAAGGAGTGTAGCGTGGTGGCAAAGGGCTTGAGATCTGCACAGCAGGTCTCGAGTTCGAGTCAGGGCGTGCACCTCTTGTAAGAGCCTGGGACAGCCGGGGTTTTACTCACTCACCTGGGCCCACAAAGTGTTTGTGAGAAAAAAATGTTCTCTAAGAATTCTCATGTGTTTGTGAGAAAAAATGTTCTTTCAGAAAAATTGGTTAGTTGCCAAACACTTAAAACTAAGATTTAGTGATTAGTGACTGAAAAACTGGTGACCACACAGCAACCCTTAACAGAGACTCGGTCAAGGCCCTAGAGAATAGGAAATTCCATGATTTTTGCAGTTGACAACTGTAAAATCTGTGGTATTTGTTAAAGTAAGCAAATCATTGTGAAATCCTTATCCTTATTCAGTAGAAATTTTTGACTGAAGTTAGAAATGATATAAAGAGCTTTAGTGAACAGTGAACAAGCAAGCATGAAGATTTAAAGTTGAATGCGTTATGATTTTTAAGCACCCACATAATGATTTCAGGCACTCTGATCCTTGACTCTGAGTGGACCTCATAATCCAAGTAGGACTGGCGAGGATTCATTAGCACTCAGCTGTCACTCTTTTACTCTTAAACATGGTAATAGTATCATAATACTCCACTATAGAATTGAAAGGGATAATTAAAATTTTTCGGCATGCTTAGATATGATGGTACGTTGATAAAGCCTTTTGTCTTCTTTAAACCACTCTTTATATGATCATGCTATGGAGAAGGCAAATTTACTAACTTGGCAGGATACATCATGTTTACTTTAACCCCTATGCATTAACCTAATGTTTAACTATGGGAGGAGGGGGTGTTCATTTGCCACTGAGACTTGATTAATGATTGATCAAATACGCTTAATATTGTTTTTGTTCAGATGGCTGTATAACATCTTCCGAGCATGATCTTGTGGGGTGAGAAGTTTAAGCTTGGATTTGCTCTGGAACATTTTTTTCTACAAGTGGGCTTGACTCAGTGTGTTGAGGTTGAAGCTATTGTCTCTCACTCTTTTATTTTTTTCTCCGAAAAAGGATTAAGCATGCTTACCAAGACATAAAAGAAGAAGACTGCCTTGGCCATGGCAATGTTTAACCTAAATGTTAGGTGATTTGTGAATAAAAGGTTCAAGTGTCTGTGATACACCTAATGAATTATGAAGCAGTTATTGGTATTACACATGTTCAGAAGGATGAGTTCCTGAATACACCTCTCCCCTTATGGTTGGTGTGATCTTCTTAGGTGAAAAGATAGTTGATTGGCACTGCTAGCTAACATCCTTTTCTACAGATGGGTTCGATTGAGATATGCAGAACTTAACCAGGTACGAGCCCTCCAACATTTTAGGGTTTGTAAGTGGTCGCAATCACATATAAGGTTGATTGCAATATATTCGGAAGGGGTTTGGTGAATCATTTTTCTTTAGCAATTTCGAAAGATTTGCTTTGTCTTCTACTTGAAACATAGAAAACCCTTTATTCGTTTCAAGAAATCTGAGATGAATCAGGTGCGTCTCAAATAAAAAGAGAGCTCAGTGGCAAAAGCAGGCGCCTACCAAGGCCCAAGAGCGCATGCTTTAAAGCTTACTAATTTGCACTCCTTTTACGAAACCTCGTGATTCTTCTTGTTGACAATTTCCTTCGATAACAGTTTACATCTTGGAATTTAGTTTAGACTAGCTACTAGCTATGGACTGTGTAACGCAGCGGGTTTTTTTTTTTTAAAAAAAATGATTTGAGTTATGACTGGGTTTTAATTTTATTTTAATTAAACAATAATAATAAAAAATAATAGCAAATGGATCAAATTAAATAAAAAAATAGAAATTGTGATAACAGGTGAAAATATATATATATTTTTTAAAAGAGATAAATGATGTAGCGTAATTATCAATCTATTAAATATAGAAAGATAAAATTGAGTGAAAAAAGTATCTAAAAAAATCAATTTGAGTTGATTTGAGTTAGTACAATAAACTTGTAACCTTATTAATCAGGGTCAAGCTAACTAGAGTTATCCCGTCAAACTAACAGTCTAGTTTATGGGATTGGGATAACATGATAAAAAAGAAAATGATAAAAACAAAAAGCTCATAAAAAAAATGTCAACTTATATTACCTATTCAAACTCATGACTTAGGTCATTAGACTAGAAGTACTCGATTTGAAAAATCATGAAATCTAATTTTTAATTAATCAAATGTTGAAGGATAAAATTAAAAAAGAATTTTAATTATACAAAAGGATTAAAAAAATAGCAATTATAAGAATGATAATCAAAACTGAAATACCAAATAAATTTTATTTTTAATTGAAAAGTGAAATTGAAACGAAAAATCATTTTAACAAAAATAAAAAAATAACTCTTTTATGATAAAAGAGTTAAGAAATGCAAGCTCTCATCCTCCCGAATTAATTATTAATAATTCTTTTGAAGAAACTAAAACTAGAGTATCTCTTGGGAACATCAATGAGCATTGTGCATTTATTTCGCATATAGAAACCACATCCTTTGTAGAAGCTTAAAAAGATGCAAATTAGAATTTAGCCTTGCAAGATTAGCTAAACCAATTTGAAAGAAATGATGTTTGAGAACTAGTTCATAGACCTAAAAATCAATCCGTCATAGGAACAAAATCGGTTTTGAGAAATAAAGTTAATGAATATGGATTATAGTGAGAAAAAAAGTTAGACTAATCGTAAAAAGTTATATTGTAATCAAGAAGAAGGTATTGATTATGAAAAGATCTTTGCACATGTGGATATACTAGAATCCATAAGAATACTTTTAGCTTTTGCATGTCATATTAATTTTACACCTTTTCAAATGGATGTAAAAAGCACATTTTTAAATGGTTTTATCATGAAAGATACATTGATTGTACAAATATATGTTGATGACATTATATTTGGTGCTACTAATACATTTTTTTTCTAAGAAATTTGCAAACTGCATGCAAAATGAATTCAAAATGAGTATGATGGAAGAATTAAATTTCTTTCTTGGATTGCAAATCAAACAAACAAAGGATAATATCTTTATCAACCAAGGCAATTACATCAAGGATCTACTAAAAAGATTTGAGATGTAACATGTCAAGGAAGCTGACACACCCATAGGAACATCAACAAAGCTTGATATGGATGAAAACGATAAGAATATAAATATCACCAAATATCGAGGTATGATTGGTTCACTATTATATTTAACGGCTAATAGACCCAATATTATGTTTAGTATTTGTCTATGTGTATATTTTCAAGCATGTCCAAAAGAATCCCATGTTAGTGTCATAAAACGAACTTTTTGATATTTGCATGGTACAATCGATTTAGGGTTGTGGTATCTGAAAGGACGTGAGTTGAATTTAATTAGCTATTCAGATACGAATTTTACGGGATGTAAAATTGATAGAAAAAGTATTAGTGGAACATATCACTTTCTAGAATTATCACTAGTATCTTGGGTTAGCAGGAAACAAAACTCAGTAGTCCTATCAACAACTAAAAAAGAATATATTGCGGTGGGTAGTTGTTGTACTCAGATTTTATGGATGAAACAAACCTTATAAGACTTCAGACTTATTTTTGATCATGTCCCTATTATGTGTGATAATACAAGTACTATAAGTCTATCTAAAAACCCTATACAACATTCACATGGCATGCATAAATAGGATTGATATACATTTAATCGATTCAAGTTTCACCATATTTGAAACTGTCAAAAGTAGTTTTTAAGCTAGACCGGTCAACCGCTTTAGCATACCAAGTAAACTAGTCGATTGTTGTTCATCCATGATAAACATCTGAGAATTTTGCAGAAACCGGTCAACTTAATGATATAATCATTTGAACCAATCGATCGCTTTAGCCGTTGGAGGCATTCCAATGACTATATATTATTGGTTTGTTTTGGATATGTATATAATACAAAATTAAAAAAAGATTTTGAACATATATTATAAAAAAAATCAAACTTGAGATGCGACATTTAAAACTAAAATTTAACGATCAAATTAAAAGAAAAAAAACAGTGAATTGAGGGTAAAATACAAGAGGAAACACATTATTGTATAGTTAACTGACCACAAGGTTTAGAGTTTCATATAATTAAAATTATTGAAATTTCCATTTGGAGGTAGGTGGCAAACTGCAATGAAATCTCACATTTTGAATGTTGTTCCGAATAAAAATCAAGTTAGTGTGAACAACAGGCATGGGCACGAAGCAACTTTCTGCTATGCTACCAAAAAAACAGCTTGATGCTATAATAAGCTTATATCATTATTAGAGATATAAATAATGATTGCTTGTATATAAAATCCAAGTTAGTCGAATCACTAATGACGAGAACCTGCGGCAGCATAGGGAGAAATATATGTCAGGATATATTACTCAAATAAGCTATCCAAAACTCTCAGCTTGACATTTTATAGTATATGCTAATCCTGTAATGCATCCTACGCCGCAAATAAGATTTGAAGTTAATTTCGAATGAAAAAAAAGAAGAAGGCGTCAACTTTATATATGCATTTCTGTTATTTTATTTTTAATTCAGAAACAAAAAAATATTTATGTTTAATAAAATAAGTTACAAAAAATATATAAACTGATAAATCAAAAGTGTTACTTATTCTAATTAAATACTAATGCGAAAAGTTAATCTTTTTAGTAAAAGCAAATAATAGACAGATGCACATGTAAATATTTAATTTCAGTTATTCTTTTTATTAAATATATTTTTATTTATTTTATATCAGAGGTTAATTCTAGTTGTTAAGAATAAATGATTTTTATTTTTATAATACATAATATATATATAATTTATTTATCTAAGATATAAAAGCAAAAAAATTTAAAGATAAATTAGAGTAATCTCTTTGAAGTATTATAAAACTTGAAAAATAATTAAAAAAATTAATTACTATTAAAAAAAAGGTGAACTAAACAATTTGAAAAATAAAAGAAAGGATATTAATTAAAATTTAAATAAAAATATTAATCAAAAGTTAAAAAAAGAGGTTGGGAATGCAGGCCCTCACACTTGTCCAATTTGATGCGTCATCCGCTTCTACTCTAGTTCTTTTCTTTTAATGGATAACATGTTGTGTGCAACAATTGATGGCTTGTTGTGCATCGTATTCTAATTATCTTTGATGTCTAGAAAATTGAAGTTTGGATTTTAGGACACATAAAATTTATTTTTCAACTTATTTTCACTTAAAAATACTTAAAAAGCATTATAGAAACCTTAACAAATACTCATTTCCAACTCCACAACAACCTTTAATCTCTTTTAAAAAGGAAAATTAAACAAATTCAAATATGTTTTTAAGGACCATGATCTATCTTTTCTAGTATGGTCAGAGGCAACACCATCTCTATTGAATTTCTCTTGAAAAGAAAAACTCATTGACAACAAGATTATTTTTTTATAGTCGAAATGTTTCTTTCCGAGCACTTTCTCTCTCCTCTCTCAACATGAGAGATTAAATATAAAATAAATAAAGTTTAAAATTGAAATGTGAAATGCTAAAATAACATGGACCAAACAATAGATAAACTGAAACTTTAAGGAGCAAATCAAAGTTTTTAGATGTACACTTTACACTTCTATCACCATATTTTTGGCCTTGCCAAGATCTATATATTGTTTCTATTATTGGTACATGTTAGCCAATGGTTGATCAAGCTTTACCTCTTGCAATTTTTCTTTTTCATCAAGTATTTCTAGCTCAAAAGTAGCCATAACTTTTGTTATTATTGAGAATAAATCATTATTAACTTTTATTTTTTTAATCTAAAAAACAAATGCGACCAACATTCAATGTCTTCTAAATCTAGTTTTTAATGATAATGTTGCTGTTAATATCATGTCTCCATAAGTCATGGTACCTGTAATACTTATTCACATTATATGGTTGCCAAATAACTTGATTCCCCCCTCCAACGTTAGCCAGTCAAAGATTTCTTCAATTTTGTTGATGTTAAAAAAGTATCTCATCTTATTAGTGATCACCATGATATCTTTTATTTCTTTGTTACTAGATTTGTTAGCTTTTTCAAACTTTTTTTTTCTTAATGTAGTGATTTCAAATGGTTTTTTTTAAAAAAATTTAAAAATGACAATGAATATTCACAAATCAAGTTTCTACTATATTCATATTTTATTTATTATTAATCGAGTAAAAAAAATTAGATATTCATATCTATCCATTAAGTTTTATATATATATATATAGAGGGCTAAGTTTGGATTGGGTTTTAGATTGGAATTAATAATAACTATACTCTATTTATTATTCATCACATGAAATAACTAAATAAAAATTTATTCATTCGCATTGGTTGGCATCGATGTACATCACATATTGAAAAAATTGCCATCCCAATTCATGAATAACGTCAACAATAAAATGAACGGTTAATAGCTGTCCTCCATGGCCACTATCACATGAACGTCCCCACCCACAGAAGCAAATCGAAAACACAGTAGCATGAATTAAAATCTACGCTTCAAGATTGAAATTGAAAGAAACTCAAATCATAAATTTCGGTAAATCCAAACTTTGATTGATTGTCTTGAATTCAATGGCTTTAAAATCAAAGACCCAAAAGTGTTATTGACTTTTAGGTGAAGAAATAATCAGAATCATAACACCAGTCTCATTCTGCAAGTTCATTGTGGTGATTCTGGTTTCAATCATCAAGAATGAGTCATGACTCATCAACAATCGACGCCATAGCTACCTTTGCTTACAATGAGACAACCTCTGGACAGATTCAAAGTTTACATTTTAAACTCTCTTGTGTTTGTCTTATTATCACTCTTGTTACTTTAGTTTTCTGGTCTCTTTTATGGAAGATTTGGTAGTAGTTGTTTTTTGAAGTTTTTTTTTTAAAAAATATATTAAAATAATTTTTATTTTATTTTTTAAAGTTTATTTTTAATATCAACACTCCAAAATGATTCAAAAAATTAAAAAAAATTAATTTAAATGAAAAAAATAAATTTTAACCAACTTCTATTTACACAGCAATCCTTAATAAATGCGCACTCAATTCTTGAAACTCTATAAGGGTTTCTCTTCTTCATAGTGCGATATTTAATTCATCAATATTTCTCTATACTTTATATATGTGAGCAAATGCAAACAGAAAGAAATCTTATGCTAATATAACTTAAAAGAATGAAATTGATGCAATAAGTGAGGAGGAATAAGGCAGAAATTAATTAGAATGCAGTGTTCCTTCTCTCCAAATATTTTAGCAATCTACTTAGAAGAACTTTATTTTTTAGTTTAACGTGGGTGTCCGGGCCAGCTTGCGCATACCTTTACTAATCCCACGAGCCCTGAAGTTAACGACCATGTAAGCCTCCAGTGGTCATCATATGAGCAGCCACAAGGTTCGAACCTGAGACCACAAAGGGAGCAAATCTCTTAATTTCAAACTCTTATCACTGGACCACCACTTAGATGATTCTTAAAAGAACTTTTATCGTTATATTATTATATTATGCTAGAATATAAGTTTAATAAATTGTTCAACAAACCATTGACGATTGCCTAAGTGCCCATGACTTGAACCCAAATATATGAATGTCAACACCACCGAAAGCTGTACGGTGGAAGTGGGCACCATGCAATTGGAATTAAAAGGGTATGGAATTGCCTCATGATTTTATTAGATAGGTCCATGATCACGCTTAAATCATTAGAAGGATATAGATTTCCATCATGCAGAAAGTGGGCAACTCAAATAAACAAAGGAAAGTTTATCTCACCCACTCCCTAGCTTCTTTAAATACAAGATACTATATGATTGTCTCACGTGAATTAATTTTTTTTAAATGTAGAAAAATAAACACCAAGAGCATGAGAAAATTTTTGCATTGCTATTATACCGGGGAAAAAAAATAAATCTTAAAATCCATTTACGTGTATCTTTACTTAACTCGAGTTTCTAATCAAATTATATAAAATTTAATTCAATATAAATTGGTTTATTTAATAGGTTAAAAAAAACATGAATAACTGATTTTTATTTAAAAAACTAATGTTGAATGATGAAATTAAAAAGAAAAATAATAAGAAAAAAATAAAAAAGAATGTCAGACAACATTAAGTTTCAAACTCGTAATCCGTATTATTAGATTGAAAATACCATATATGAAAAATAGTGAAACTCAATCCCTACCAAATATAACGTTCAATGATAAATTGTCATTATTATTACTATCACTATTAATAACATTAATATTATTGTTATTGTTGTTGTTATTGTTGTTGCTGCTGCTGTTACTATTACCATTATTATTATTTTGATTATTATTAAAATTATTATTACTATTGTTACTATCATCATCATAATTATTGATATCATAACCACTATCACCATCATAAAAAATATTATCATTACTATTACTATAATTATTATTACTATTAATATCATTACTATTACTATTACTATTATTATCATCACCATCATTAATACTACTATCATCGCTAATATTACCATCTTAATAAACTACTATTACTACTATTACTAGTACTATTACTACTACTACTATTATTATTATCATACTAATATTATTATCTGTTACTATTATTATTACAACTATTACTATTACTATTACCATTTCTATTAGTAGTATTATTACTATTACTATCACAATTATTACTATTAGTAATATTATTATCACAATTATTGCTATTATTATTATTATCATAAAAACTATTATTATTACTACAATTAGTTTCATTATTACCATTAATACTAATAGTAGTAGTAGTAGTAGGAGTGGTAGTAGGAGAAGGAGTGTGTGTGTGTGTGTGTATATATATATACATAAGAAAAAAAACAATAGCCAATAATATTTATAAATAAATTTCAGCTCCACAATAAACAAGTAATAAAATAAAAACTTGCAATAAAGCAACTTTTTAAATAAAAATAAATTATACAAGATAAAATCAATAATCATTTCACTTACAAAATGTACCTTATACAAAAATAGTATTGTGTGAATAATACTTTAGCTAAATAAGTTCCCATGAAAGATTGAAAGGGTCACAAATAGCCCCGCTTAGAACTCACTCTTCTTAGACATATATATCATGTCTTCTACTTCTTCAACTTAAAATTTGGTTGTGCCTGCCAATGTTGTTTTGACAAATACTATTTTGGTAGTGAGGATCCCACCATCATCTTCTATTGCGCATGGTGAGAAACCTGAAAAGTTAAATTGATTTTAACTTTAAAAGGTGGAAACAAAAGATTATATTCTATCTAACCACTTTGAACTTGACAAAGTTCTTGATTGAGGAAACACTAAAATCATCAGAAAATGAATCTGACTCTACTACTATGGTGACTATGGATGCATGGAATCATACCAATTTCATGTGTGAGAATTACATTTTAAATGGGTTGGAAAGTACATTACATGATGTATATGGTTCATTCAAGAATGCAAAAGTACCATGGAAAGCTTTAGATAAAAAATACAAAGCTAAAGATGCTGGTATAAAAAATTTCATAGTCAATAAATTTCTAGATTTCAATATGGTTGATTTAAGGACCTTAATAAACCAAATTAACTCATCTTACATGATATACATGTTGAAGGTATGTCTTTAAGTGAGTCCTTCCAAGTAGTTGCAATAATTGAAAAATATTCATTATCTTGAAAAGACTTCAAGAACTATCTTAAACATAAGAGGAAAAAGAAAGAAAGAATTAAAGACCTCGTTTTGAGATTGAGGATAGAAGAGGAAAATTAGTTATTCGAAAGGAGAAATAACTCTTCTAGTTCCCTAAAAGAAAATGTTATGAAACAAGTGATAAGGTCGCATAATAAAAATCAAAAGAAGTTTGTTATGACAGGTAAAAGAATTGCTAAGAAGTTCAATGGTAAGTGCTTTATCAGTAACAAGATAGGACATTTGGCCAAAGATTGCAAGAATAAAGGTAAGCAAGGAAACCATGTAAAAAGATTGCTCAAGCCAATACCACTAAGGTTGATCACCTCACTAATAAAGTTTCAAAAATAAATTTGCTTGTGTTGTTTCTGAAGTCAACCTTATCAATAATTCTAAGCAGTTGTGGGTTAACACTAGTTCTATAAGACATGTATGCTTTAAGAAGAGAATGTTTTCCACTTAAAAAAATGGATGAAGAAAACCTATACATGAGGAACTCATCAACCTTCAAGGTACTGGATATTGGAAAGGTCATACTGAAGATGACCTTTGGAAAGCTTCTCACCCTTAATAATGTATTATAAGTTGCTGATATTAGGGAGACTTAGTTTCTAGCTCATTACTTAGCAAATATATTTTTAAGATGGTTTTTTAGAGTAATAAATTTATATTCTTTAAGAGTAATACAAGGTTAAGTC
Source organism: Populus nigra (assembly GCF_951802175.1). Lineage (NCBI taxonomy): Eukaryota > Viridiplantae > Streptophyta > Magnoliopsida > Malpighiales > Salicaceae > Populus > Populus nigra. The sequence goes on from NC_084869.1 coordinate 4,449,258, forward strand.
ATGCCTGCCACCTTTTAATTTATAGTCAGTCACTAGTTATATGACCCGCACAATGCAACGGGTTAATTTTTTTGCATAAAAAATATTAAAAAACGCTAAGATCTAAATGTGTTAGGTTTTTTTACAAAGTTATACCTAAGAGTCTCGAGTTTGGCTGCAACGCCTGCCCTAAGAGTGATATTTATAATATTAATAATAATATTAAACTTGCATGACCCAAGTTTAAATGGGTCTAGCTGTAATACCAAACCCAATAGTCTTGGATGTGGGTTTAGCTGCAAGGTCGTGTCATAAAAGTGTGATAATTAAATAGATTAATTAAAAAGAAAAAAAAACAAAGAACAAAAAAACCAATAGGAAGAAAAAACTAGTGAAAAAAAAATATGAATTAACTGGGTTAACCCGTCAAACCTGAGATCTGTGTCATAAAAGTCTGATAACTAAATAGAAAAAAATTTAATATCAACAAACTAAATAAAAAAATTAATTAAAAAAAAGGCATCAGCCTTTTCACCGTGGACTGCACTGTGCAGTCCACCGTGAAAGGCATAAAAAGAAAGGAAAAGCAAAAATAAATAAAAAGAAAGGCCTCATCCTTTTCACCGTGGACTGCATACAATATAAAAAGATGAAATTAGAAGAACAAAAATAATGAGGAAAAAGAAAAACAATCTGAATCAACTAGGTTAACTCACCAAATCAGGTTAACCCATCACACCTGAGATTCGTGTCATGAAAGTGTGATAGCTAAATAGAAAAAGATTTAAATAAAAACAAGAAAAAAATTAAAAAATTAAAAACAAAAAAAAGACAGCTCAGTGTTTCACTATGTAGTGCACAGTGAAACACTGAACACTTTTAGTATATGTTATAATAATAATAATAATAATAATAATAATAATAATAATAATAATAACAATTATTATTATTATTATTATATATAAGTAAAAAAAGATTAATTAAAAAGGACAAAGCAAAGAGAAAAAAACCTACAAGAAGAAAAAAACTAATGAAGAAAAAGAAAAAAAATCTGAATCAACTGGGTTAACCCGTTAAACCTGGGATTCATGTCATGAAAGTCTGATAATTAAACAGAAAAAATTTAATATTAAAAAAATAAATTAAAAAAATAATTAAAAAAGACAAAAAGACAAAAAAAAACTAAAGGCATCAGCTTTTTCACTGTAGACTACACTGTGCAGTCCACAGTAAAAGGCTTAAAAAGAAAAAGAAAAAAAACAAAGGCATACACCACGGGTTATTTTTTTTCCTTGCATAAAAAACATCAAAAAATACTAAGATCTAAGAGTTTTAGGTCTTTCAGCAAAGATATACCCAAGAGTCTTTGGTCTAGCTGCAACGCTTGACTCATGAGTAATATTTATAATATTAATAATAATATTAAACTTACATGACTCAAGTTTAATTGAGTCTAGTTGCAACAGTGAACCTAAGAGCCTTGGATGTGGATCTGACTGCAAGATCGTGTCATAAAAGTGTGATAATTAAATAGATTAATTAAAAAGAAAAAACAAAGAAAAAAAAACCAACAGGAAGAAAAAACTAATGAAGAAAAAGAAAAAAAATTCTGAATTAACTGGGTTAGCCCTTCAAACCTGGTTAACTCGTCAAACCTGAGATTTGCATCATAAAAGTTTGATAACTAAATAGAAAAAAAAATTTACGGGTTAACCTAGAATTAACTAGGTTAACCTGTCAAGTCCGAGAAACGTGTCATGAAAGTCTGATAATTAAATAAAAAAAATTTAACATTAACAAACTAAACTAAATAAAAAAATTAATTAAAAAGAGAAAAAAAAATTTCGAGTTAACTCGTTAAACTAGGTTAACCCGTCAAACTCAGGATCCGTGTCATAAAAGTCTGATAACTAAATAAAATAAAATTTAACATTAACAAACTAAATTAAACAAAAACAATTTATTAAAAGAAAAAAACACAAAGAAAAAAGCAAAAAAAAGAAGAAGCCATAAAGGCATAAAAAAGAAAAAAGAACGAAAAAAATAAAAACAAAAAATGAGCAGTTTATAATTATAATATAATAATAATAATAATAATAATAATAATAATAATAATAATAATAATAATAATAATAATAATATATTATTATTATTATTATTATAATATATGAGTGAATGAAAATAAAAGGCGTGGGGAAGCTACAGTGCTTTCCTTACGCCTTTTAGAGTATGTTATAATGTTTTTAGGAAAGATGTATCTGTTTAATGACCTCTTTAAAATGAATATAATGACTATTATAACCAATGATAAAAACAAAAATAAGAATACCTTTTCTTTTTATTTGCTTGAGTCTTGTGATGTGTGTCATGACAGGTTAAGTCATGTGAATTATAATTCTATGCTAAGGTTAATAAAACCATAAATTATTACCGAGTATGATTTTTGAGAAAAATCCTAAGTGTGAAATTTATATAGAATCAAAATTCACTAAACCTTCTTTTCAAACAATTAAAAGAAGTAGTGAACCTTTAGACTTAATCCACTTAGATATTAGTGATTTAAAGTTTATGTAAACAAAAGGTGGAAAAAAAGTATTATATTACTTTTATAGATGATTGCACAATGTATTGTTATACCGATTTTCTTAGTAGCAAAGATAAAGCTCTTGAAATGTTTAAACATTACAAGAACAAAGTTGAATATCAACTTAGAAAAAAAGAGATAGAGATAATAAGAAGTATATAGGTGAAGAATACAAAGCACTCATTGGTGAATTTTGTTCCCAAAATGGTGTTATCCACCAAACTACTACTTCTTATTCACCATAATAAAATAACATTATGGAACATAAGAACCAAATAATAAAAGAAATGATGAATGACATGTTGATAAATTCGGGATCACCTTAGAGTTTGTGAGGGGAGGCAATTATAACTACCAAATATATATTTTAAAAAGTACCCCATAAAAATTTAGATAAGACACCACATGAATTGTGAAAAGGTAAAAGACCTTCCTACAAATACCTCAAAGTATGGAAGTATCTTGTAAAGTAGTAATACTTGATTCTAAAAAGGTCAAGATAGGACATAAGATTATGGATTATATATTTATCAGATATGCATGCAATAATAATGCATATTGATTTCTTGTACACAAGTTAAGTATTATGAATATTCATCCTAATACTATTATAAAATTAAGAAATGCTATGTTTTTTGAGGATGTGTTTCCATGGAAAGAAACATAAGAAAATTATTCACTCAAGAGAATGAATGAAGCTAACTCAAGTAATTATCATCAATCAGAAGATGATTAAGTTGAGCTTAAAAAGAGTATCAAATGAAAAAAACAACCAAACATTTGGTCCTGATTCTTAATATGCTTATTAGAAAATGAACCTCGAACCTACTCCAAGGTAACGTCTTGTCTAGAAGCTTTTTATTAGAAAAGGGTAGTCAATAGTGAAATTGAATCCATTATAAATAATCATACATGAGAACTAGATGATCTTCCTCCTAGAAATAAATCATTAGGCCTTAAGTGGATCTTTAAAAGAAAGATGAAAATTGATGGCACTATTGATAAATATAAAGCTATACTTATTGTTAAAGGTTTTAGACAACAAGAAGGTATAAACTATTTTGATACACATTCATTTATTTCAAGAATAACTTCTATACAAATATTAATAGTCATTTTAGCTATTAAAAAACATGAAATACATCAAATGAATATAAAAACAACTTTCTTAAATAGTGACCTTGAAGATGAAGTTTACATGAAACAACCCGAAGAGTTTGTTATTGATGGACAAGAAAACAAAGTCTGTAAGCTTGTCAAATTATTATATGATTTAAAAAAAAGTATCTAAACAATAACATGAAAAGTTTGACAAGGTTATATTGTCAAATGAATTCAAAATCAATAAAGTTGATAAATGTGTTTATGTGAAAACATATATAAAGACTATGTTATTGTATGTCTCTATATGGATGATATGCTAATTTAGACAACAATGATCACATGATCAAGACTATTAAGAAAATGTTAATTAACAAGTTTGACATGAAAAATTTAGGTGTTGTAGATGTCATAATAGAAATAATTTTTTTTATGATATCTAATGGATTAGTATTGTCTTAATCTCATTATGTTTTGAAACTTCTCGAGAAATTTTCTAAAGATAACAATAGCACTATCAAAATATCAATTGATATCAGTGCATATTTGTCCAAGAATAGAGATAAGAAAATAAACCATCTGGAATAATATAGAATTATTGGAAGCCTAATGTATGTAATGAACTACACAAGGCCTGATGTTGCTTACTTAGTAAACTAAGTAGATTTACAAGTATTCAAAGTATATATCAATGAATGACAATAAAAAGGGTATTCATGTATTTGAGGTAAACTTTTGACTATAAGCTACACTATATTGGTTACCTAGCAGTATTAGAAGGGTGTAGTGATGCTAATTATATATTCAACAATAAGGATTCAGAATCCTATAGTAGCCATGTCTTCACATTAGGTGAAACAGCTGTGTCATAGAAATCCTCTAAAATAAGCATCACTAGATTCATGATAGAATCATAGTTTATTGCTTTTGATAAAGCTGAATTGATTTCAAGTTTCATAGAGATATTCCATGTTGGCCAAAACCAATGTTAGTTATTTGTATAATTTGTGATGGTTGGTTAGCAATTAGAAGACACAAAGTAATATGTATAATGATAAGTCTAGACATATATATAATAGACATAATAACGTTAAATATTTGCTCTTAAATAAAATTATTTCCATTGACTATATAAATTCAAAAGAAAATATTGTGGATTCGTTAACTAAAAGATTGTTGAGAGAGCTTGTGCATATAATTCATTGAGGGGAATGAACTTAAAGCCTTTTAAAAAAATTTGAAAGAATGCAATGATAATAACCATACCTAGTTGACTGAAGATTTTAAAATCTAGGTTAAAATGGAAAACTAAGTCATATAATCTTCTCTGTAGCATTAGAAAATTATTATTTCCTGCTTGTTCCTATGATAAAATAAGTGATAACTATAGCGTGATAAAGGGTGAGCTGAGCTCTTAATGATTTTCATGTTTTGGTACACCAAATGGAGTATAACAACATACTTGTAATGAAATATCACCTATATTAGTGCCAAACGTGACCGTTTCCTTGAGAATTTCAAAAAAAGCTTAATTTTCTAAAGCACTCATAAATCCAAGAGTTGTTCGGCAAAATGAACACAACAGTGATAACTAAATGAAATATCTAGGTAAAGAACTATGTGAGTGCTCTTTTCTTGGTTTACACAAAAGTTTGAATGGTTTAAGACATCGTGTTCACTATTTAGCTGAATAAATCCGATAGTATTTCATTAAGAAATGCTCAAAATCAAAAGCTACCTATCCTAATGTAGTAATCTACCAAATCAGTATCTCTTATTAAATCTTTGAATTATTTTTAAACTGGTGAGATAATTTTCATTCACGTGGGGGATTGTTGGAAACTTGTTTTAAATAAACAAATAATAGATGAATGAGAAATTAGTTTCCAAGAACCCTTGGTTTTTCTACTCAAAGAACTCTTAGATTCTCTAAATTTAATTCTTGATATATGGAGGCAAATCAATAATTAATAATGGTAGGAATTAATTCTTAGTAATTCTTCATCCTTTTAGCTTCTAAAATTCGTTATAAAAAAGAGGGTGAAGGAAGAGTTTCTATAATATTTTTGTGTTGAAAGCATGTTTGTCATTAGTTATGTTTTTATATATTAATAGATTTAAACTCTATAAACTCTAGGTGTTTTTTTTTTTAAAAAATTCTTATGTTTAACATGCTTTGTCATGATAAACCAAATATCATTATTCACTAGTTTAGTGTGTTATATATATATATATATATATATATATATATATAGTTTTACAAATAATACTACTTGTAAAGCCTTTAAATAAGTTTGACATGATATTTCTAAATATCGATATGATGTATCAAAAATTATTGCATCACAGTCCCTCACAAGACCAACATTACCATAAAATAATATAATTTTATTTGAAGAAAAATTATTAGGTATAAATATGGGAACTATCTTGAAAATTATCCATATCTTTTACATCTATATGAAAGAGAAGAGTACACTTTTGATAAAATAATTTTTCTTATTAGATAACACGCTTGGTCTCTAATTGTTAAAAAAATTATGATAATGAATAAGAGTTTTCTTAGATGCCTTCTAAGAATGTTGAAGCTGACACCAAAACTCTAGGGTGGAGCTAATATAATTTTATAAGAGGGTAAAATTAATATAACAAGATTTATAATTATTTTTTTCTAATCTACCATATATGATTTGTAAATATAATTTGAATTAAAACTTTGAAATTAAACACAAGATATATAAACTAATCTTTGTATGATAAAAGAGACTAATATCAATTCTCAATTGAATCATATCTATGAAATTAATTTTATTTTTATATTGTATCCATCATTTTATTTTTATTGGTTTTTATATCTATCAAATATAAATATATAAATTTTTTAAAAAATATTAGTTAAAATAAAACATTATTTATGGTGGATAAGTTTTTTGAAATAAAGTAAAATATATAATAAAAAAAATTCTTACATATTTTTATTTTAATTCTGCTTATCGTTTTTTCATGGAATATAGACAATTCCATTTGCTAACTAAACAGAATCAGTCAAGATTCTATTTGAAGCAAGAAACAGGAGACATAAGATTTCGAATCACACCATGAGTATCAATAGTTTTATGTAAAAAAAAAAGAATAATCAAATTCAATCCCATCACAGAAATGCTATAAAAAAATCTACTTGTAAAAAAACTTTGTTGAAATCACTGGAGAGAAGTAAAAGGGAAAAGTTAACTTGCATTAGATTAAAAAAAATCCAAACTTGAATTGAAGTCAGATGTTGTTGCTTAGGAAGAAGTAGCTTTAATTGAAGGATTTAGGTCAGGGAAAATCAGGGAAAACAGGAGAGGAAGGGAATTTTTTTTTTTGGCTATTGTGTCTTGAAGTGGGATTTTTATCCCTAATGGAAAAACGAGGTTGTTTTTCTATAAAAAGGGAAAAAAAGAAAGAAAAAGAAAGAGAGAGAGCTTTGATAATTTCAAGATTTTTACAGGGACTGGGCCTCCACTAGGCTCCTGGCTGCCTCAACTACAACCCACAGTAAGGAAAACTGCAGAAATAGATATATATGAGAAAAGCAAGAATTGCATCTTGAATATCCACTTCAAATGTTCACATTGAAGTTCTGAGAAATGGGAAAGTTTTGATAGAAAATCCTCTGTTTTCTTGTATCTTTGTCAAGGACAACACTTGTATATGATGAGGCTTCCCTTTCTTCTGTACTTGCTTTACCTTCATCAAAAGAAAATCCTGGTGTGAAATTTAACCAAGTATGGGGCCAACAAGAGGTCCTCAGCAATTTTTTTCCTTCTTTCTTTTTCCTTTCACTTTACTTAATTTTGACCATTGAATCAATGCTGCATTATGGACCTAATTTCTCTTGGAAATCATATCATGGAAAAATAAAAGACGAGGCAAATAACACCTCACTATCCATGCAACCCTTTGAAATAATTGATTGAAATCATTGCATTGCCATGCGAGATACTGTAATGTATTATTGGATGGATGCCCCACTTTCTCTTCTTTTTTTCTTGGAAATAATCATGAGGCTAATACTGTGCGCATTTAACCAAAGTGCAAATGCAAAGAAATGTTCTTGATCATGGGCTCTAATGAAAAGATAATTTTTAATAGGTTGGACTTTTCCCGAATAATCCAAGCATTTGTTCACGCCAGAAACCCCACACACAAATACACATTTTCTATGTTTATACAGGGTGGATTTGCGACTTGAGAAATGGCAATGGTCATGGTGGACCCTAAACTTGAGTTTTTCTTCTTTTCATATTGTTTGGTAACTACTAGCTAGACCAGTAGTGAAGAACAGGAAAATACCAATTGCACTTCATTGTTTAATCATTTTATACTTCCTTTTCCTCCTCTGTTCCTCTATAAATCGAGAGGGTTGTCAAGCCAAATGCATTGCACACCCCTCAAATCTCTCTGGCTCACTCACTCAAGCACGCACATACCTAGTATTGTGTATTCAGCCTATTTCTTTGGTTCAAGTGAAAATGAGGACATCTTGTATGGTAGTTTGCACTCTTTTGGTACTACTTCTGGCTAAAGAATATGCCGAAGTGGATGCTGTGACATGCAGCCCAGCACAGCTGAGCTCTTGTGTGAATGCAATCACTTCTTCTACTCCACCAACTAACCTATGCTGCAGCAAGATCAAGGAACAGAAGCCTTGCCTTTGCCAGTACCTCAAGAACCCAAAACTTAAGAAGTTTATCAACACTCCAAATGCCAGGAAAGTTGCTAGCACCTGTGGAACTCCCTTCCCTAAATGCTAAATGATCTATTAGAGCCTTAATTATATGATAAGGATTTTCTCCTCTCATTTTCTCTGTATCCTGAATGAATCATGTAGGCTACTGCATGATTAAAAGGGTGGTGTGGAGGCTTGAGAGTCGGTGCTTAATTTATCTTTAAATCTGCAGGTGTGGTATAGTATGTGTATGGTGGTACTAGTAGTGGATCACTAGTTAATGGAAATAATGTTGGGGTCATGGTCACATGTCACCAATTTCTGTCTCTGGTGTGGTTTATTGTATACTACTGGTAATTTAGAAGGCATTTTCTGTAATATTTTAAAATTTGAAATCTATGCTGGATCATTAGCTCATCACAACATGTCTGATGACTCCAGACTCTCTCTCTCTCTCTCTCACTCACTCACTCACTCACTCACTCACACGCACAACACAATCATATTTTTAGAGCAGTTCAGTCAGCAGACAGGGTGCTTAATTTTGAGATAGCAAGTACAAGAAAATACTACATCTAATTTCTCAAGCGTCAAGGGAATGCCAAAACAGTAGAGCTTCTTGGCTAGCACTGATTAATTTAATTGCATTTCTTTCTTTTCTGTCTTTAGAAGGTTAATCAATCACAAGAAAACCAAATGAATGAATTTCTTTTTATTGAATATGAAGATCCCAGAACATTATCATCCATAGTGCTCTCAATTGATCACACCATCATGAAAAAAGAATCTAGAATGCTTGGAGAGAAACTCCAAAATTCCTTTACATGTACAGAATGGAAATACTTACAAACAAAAAGAGAGTTTCTCACAAATGTAGAATGTTTGAAATTTGGTTCCAGCCCGTAATCCATGGTCTCTTATCTGTTGGCAGTGCAAAATTGAGTTCAAACATCTCCTTTGACATTTTTCCTCCTTCGCAGAACCCTACAAGTTTTGCCACTATGTCAGCACTCTCCTGTATATGCTTGGCATCATGAGGATCTGTCCACAGTTTATTAACAAACTGTAGCCTCCTCTGCTTCCCATCAAGTGGGACATTCCATTTGATGTATAATTCGTCTCTCTCTTCTGCAGTCAGACGTGAGGTCAATCTTTTTGCAAGGAACTCCTTTTCACGTTTCAGTGCTCTTATACTGCAAGACAATATGAGACAAGAATTGTAAATATTCAGTCATCTTGAAGATAAAGAAAAGAAGGGAAATGCCAGTTCTAGTAAAATTGGCGAGAGAGAGAACCTTGATGACAGAGATATTGTAGGCTCATCTCCAAAATGAGCTGGGCTTGCATTGCCAAGTTCTGCCAAATGCTGCTGCAACCAAGTCAAGCGTCTTAGCTCCACCTCCATGTATATTTGATCAGCAGGGTCGCCCTTGAATAACAAATAAAACTGTGTCCTGTGGATTATGGATACATGGCACATATCCCACAACTCAATGATCAGCTGCCTTTGCTCCCTAAAAGTCACATGCCACGAAACTTGGGGCTGCTCTGGCTCATTTATATTTTCTTCCTCCTCTATAGTATATCCAGCTGCTTCATTTGCTTCCAGCTCAAGGACCTAAAATGAATCACAATTGCAGATGATTTAAATTTCATTACTTTGTATGAAATCAGAAAAAATGGCTGTGATATAATTTCAATATATATGCAAATGAAAAGAACTGGTTGGTGCACTGAAAAACAAAATCAAAGCAGATGATAGAATAACAATTATACCTGGCAAACAAGTAGCTGCTTTTGGTATTGCAATTTGGCCACACGTTCTTTAAGTTCGGTCACGTAAGTTCTTATGCTTCTAACATTCTCCTCTGCTGCATTCTGAAACATTTTCTGCATTTTCTTCATGTTCACTGAACTTGAGCGCCGATAGCCACCAGGTGTCCCTTCCTTTGATGAGATGTCCCCCCCTTCTTCAATCTTTGTAGGAGTCTCTTTCTCAGACTCTGACAGGGTCTCGCTGACTACAATGTCGTCATTATTCGGAGCTCTATTTTCAATCTCACTTTCCAAAACTTGCCGAGAAGTTGATAGCGAGGAGCAAGGAGACCTTACAAAATTTTGCCTGTTGGTGCCATTACTTGAAGCCAAAGGAAGTATCTTTTTCTTCTTCTGTTGATTCTTAGCTTTTGAAGCTGCTTCACAGTTTGATTGTGGATTATTGTTTGGAAGAGACATTACTAATTTGTCTATGGACTTTTGAACATTTTCAAGTTGCTCTTCGAGATCTGCAAAAGTGCTTCCCTGTGAATGAAGCCTTGTTATTTCATCTTTGAGATTAGCATTGACACTCTTGTTAGGAGCTACAACACTTCCAATTTCAACTTCTTTTGGAACTGGTTGGATAGTGCGCATGTCCCTGATTTCTGCTTGCAGTTTAGCAATTGTCTCAGCTGCATCTTGGTTACCTAATCTATGACAAGCCACCTCCTTCTGTAGAACTTCCAGAGCTCGATTTGCTTCCTCCCCAAGTTGCTCCTGAAGGTGTTCAAGTTTGCGAATTTCATGCATTAGCGTGAAAGGTGCAGTTGATGATTGCCTCATAGACTGCCTTAGCAACGTTTTCCTGGTTCTATCACAGTGGCTTGACTCCTTGATGTCAAGATTTGGCAAGGATGCATCAGAATAAGAGAGACATTTCTTCACTAATGGACGGGGTGATTCCAGTGTGCTTGAAACCTGTCGATCCTCTTGAAGTTTTCTGCGCAATTCATCCACCTCAGATTGCGCAATATCTCTTTGGCGTCTCAGCTCCTCCATTTCCATCTCCATCTAGACACAATAAGATACAAAGGCCACGGATTCATTTGCATTATTATAATTTTGAAGTCAACTAAAATTAAAGTTATACGACAGCTTACCTGCCGAATTTTGAAGTCTTTTTCCCTTGAAGGGTCAGGAGTGCGCAGCTCTGCTTCCAGCCTGGCTACCTCCTTCTGCAGATGTTTCACAAGCTGCTTATCCGAAACAACCTAATAAAGTTTCACATAAAAAATATTCAGTATTTGAATTGTCATTTAAAGTCATAAGGAAACTCAATTAAACAGGTTTAGAAACAAAAGATCGATACCATGTTGACATGGGCATTATTAGTTACTTCCTTTGCTCGTGTGGCAAAGTAAAGGGTATTTCGAGATTGTTCAACATGGCTCAGAGCTGGGCTTAAAGTGCATATGATGGCAGTACGAGCATTCCCACCAAGTGAGTGCTGCAATATGCGAGTAAGCTTCGAGTCTCGGTAAGGTATATGTCCACTACGTTTCCCAACACTACATAGATAAAAACAGTTAGTCAATGCAGAAAAAGAAAATTTTTTCTATGTTAAATGATAAATTTAAGGTTTATAATTGTGAGCATGTGTACATTTCGCAATTCTGTACTGCTATAGCATGTGAAAGCATGCTAAGAATAGGCTCTGACCTGAGCTTTCTAATCACAGTTGTCAGGGTCATCAGACTAAGATTAATATGGCAACCTTCCCTGAGTCTGGCACCATCTGCATGTGTCTGCGAAGCTCTTTCACTTCCAGCTAGATCAACAAAATTCTGCAAGTCATTGGTAACCCAATAGTTATTAGTTATAATCACACAAGAAATACTGCACTTTAGATGGCAACTCATTGGGCCGAAAGGATGAGCGAAATAAGGCAAGAGTTTCTATATTTTTTACCAGGCTTGCAACGAAAGATCTCACACAATCTGAATTTTCTCGAAGTGTACTTTCTATTGTCTACATCCAAAAAAAAAAAAAAAAACAACTCACATGTTAGTTTTCATAGAAGAACTATTATAACTTGAATCAATACATAATATGATCCATGAACCTTACCAGCCTTATAATTTGGTGTGATCGTGAGCTAGTATCATTAAGGGCAGTTTCACCAACTTGCCTTTGCGCTACAACATAATCAGAAACAAGTTAATCAACTGCCAATTAGCAATGTATTTGCAAAGGAAGAAGCTTCACCAAATTACCTTCACATATACCGATTAGATGCCTTAAATGCTGATCATTACTTGCTGTCTCTTCTACCAACTTCTCAACCACAGTACCTTTCTGCATTTGGGAATCACAAGAAATACAGTAAATGAGAGAATCATTCAGAAAAGCATATGAAGTTCATTCTTGACTGCAGAAAATAACTCATAAATGCAACAATACCTCCGGGTCATCTAGAAGCTTTAGATTGCGACCAGATTCAGAATTTAACAGGTCCCTGACATTTTCATTATAGATTTCTAGTCCAGAAATCCTAATTGTAAAATCTCTTTCTGGTGTCTGCAGTCAGTCCAAAACAAAGACCACAACTTTCTAATGAATATAGTTTTTCTATAAACTCAATAAACTGGACCAAGTAAAATCCAACTTTCTAGAGCACAATGTCAGATTTTGATGAAGCTTACATTCATTATATGCTTATAGATGTCATTAACAGCTTTATCAGTTATCCCTCTCATCGTGTATGTCTTCCCACTGCTAGTTTGCCCATATGCAAATATGGTTGCTGTAATGTAAAAATGAAAGAATTGTTTAATCCAGATGCACTACAAAAATCACATAACCTGAGATTTACCATTGAAAGAATAGGTTATATTACCATTTATGCCCATCAAAGCAGACAAAGCAACATTTTTCACTCCATCTTCATAAACAGCTTCAGTTATACTAGAAGGACCAAAAACTTTATCTGAAAGCGGAAAAAAAAAAACAAAAAACCTTAATTAAAGCATGAAATCACAAGAAACTCTCTTATATAATTCAAACAACAAAAACAAAAAGAAAGCTGCAATTAAATTACCAAAAATAAAAGAGGCCGGTTGAGCTGCTCGTTCTTGAGGGGGTGGCTTAAAGACAATAGTATGATCATCAACACAGTCCCAAGCAATTTGGTCCTTAGCTAACTGCTCCTTCTTGTTTAAAGGCCTTAATCTTACGGTAACTACAATCTTCTCCTCTTTTGCTTTAGGCCCTCCTGGGGTTGTTGCTGGTGTCCTGTCAATCTTAGAAGCTGGTGTTCCAGGGGTTCTAAGTGTCATCTTTTTTTGGTCAAAATCTACTCTTTCCCTTTACAATTCACTCACAAGAGACCCGAAAATGGAAATCACCAGCCTCTGCCTCTCTCACTGGAGAGACTAACAAAAAACTGGGACCTCACTGTCTTGGATGCAGAATTTGTTTATACAAATAAATAGCTGCCAAATCCAATTCAATAAAAAGATTAGAAGTTGCATCGAAAGACTCATTTCTTCTCTTGACCAAATTCTTTCAGAAAATCAATTTCTCCAAATTAAAACAGCAGAAAATTGAAAAAGGAAACAAAAAGCTGTAAGCTTTTCTCCATTATCGGTTCACTTTCTATTAGATCCAAATTGATTGATCAAATAAATAATAATATGTTTTAATGGCCCAATAAAATTTTAAGTTTTCCTATTAACATTCTTTCCAAATTCATGCGTTATTCGGTAAATTAAATGAAGCACAAAGCAATCACAAAAAAAGTAAGTTCCTTACCATTTTTAAGATGGGTTTTCGTTTATCAATATAAACTAAATCATACATGGAAAGTTACTCAAAACCCTCTAAATTCTAACCAATTGAAGCTCTAAGATCTAATGTCTTACCTTTTAAAAACCATAAGGATTTAAAAATAGAAAACATTATGGGACTAAAAGTAAATGAAACAATTACCTACAGGAATCTCAAGCCGAGGTCTCCAGATAAACAAGCAGATCCAGAGAAGAAACGATAAGAACTAGCTCTTTTTCAGAGAGAGAATGTAAGAGGTGGGTTTTTGCAGGGGTTAAAGAGAGAGAGAGAGAGAGGGTCTGCTCTTTTCATTGCCTTCTTTATGAAATGAAAACCTGTGACCAATTTGAATTTGATTTCTAACGGCTAGTTCGTTTCTTTTCTTTTCTGAGGTTCTGATTTCTTCATTTTTAGGGCAAACTACACATATACTCTCAATCAATTGAGTGTGTTTCAATTTGGTCCTCTTTATTAATAATGGTTCCCAACCTTTGCTTTACCAAAATGGAAAGTTCCAATCTTCCCAATTTGCGAAAAAATAAAGTTTTCAATTGCACACGTGGTCATTTTTCTTAACATTATTGATTTTTTTTTAATAATCAAATCAATTATCTAACATTACAATGAGTTTGTTTTTGGATGCATGCTGTAATAATAATTGTTTTTGAAAATATTTTTTATTCAAAAATATATTAAAATAATATTTTTTTTATTTTTTAAAAAATATTTTTTATATCAACATATTAAAATAATCTGAAAATATAAAAAATTATTATTAAACAAAAACAAATCAATTTTTTTGAAAAACGTATTTGGAATATAATTTCAAACTGCCTCTAAATAATCTATAGATAAAAATAAAATATGAATTTTATATATACCAAGGGCCCTTTCTCATGATTTGGTATTATTAGGCTTTTAGACTTCTTGTCAATTTTATAATTTATGTGTGTAGTTGATTTTTTTAATAACATAGTGTGGTAAAAATTTTAAAATAATACAAGCTGAATTTTTTTTTAAAATAATATAGTTTGAACAATTTTGAATATCATTTTTTAAAAAAATTGTAATAATATTATTACAATTTTTATTGGTAATAATGATTGTTTCGTCATATTTTAAAATACATGATTTTTTTATAAATTAATTAATTTAAATAAAAATCAATTTAAAATTTTATAAATATTAAATAATTAAAAGATAGAACAATAGCTAAGAAAAAAAATGATGTGATGGAAAAAAAATAGAAAAAAATAATAATAATAATTCATCGAAAACACGCTATGATTTCATTTTAAATATTTTTAATAACGTTAATATATTTACAAAATGATTCTAACTAATTAAAAAAAATAAGAAAAGTATGGTTTACACGCCAGATGATTATACATGAAAAAAAGAAACTGGGAATTGGGATCTTAATTTTTTTACCAGATTTTAATTAAGGTTGATGTGAGGATGAGTTTCTACTAGAAGGAGGCTAAAATTAGGGCTTAGGTTGGCTGTTATGTCTAGAATATTTGAAAATATAATAATGATTGTTTTTTAAAATGTTTTTTATTTTAAAATATATTAAAATAATATTTTTTTTTATTTTTTAAAAATTAATTTTTATATTAACACAATAAAAAAATCTAAAAATATTAAAAATATATTAATTTAAAATAAAAATAAAAAAAATTAAATTTTTTTTTTTGTTTCTGTTTGGTTTGACAAAGGAGCAGGTTTGCTTAAGGGAAGAGGAAAAGCAATAATGGGATTTTACAGGGCTGGTTCAGTGGTTGTTGAAGATGGTGCGATGAGGTCGGTGGGTTTGTAATGGTTGTAGAGGCGAGGCTGTGGCTTTGGCGAGCGGAGCTTTTGATGGTACTGGTGGATTTGGCCGAGATAAGGAAGATAAGGCAAGCTTTTATTTATTTTTGCATCTTAAAAATATTTTATTTTTTTATAATAAATTAATATTTTTTTATATTTTTTAATCGTTTTAATAGACTAATATTAAAAATAATTTTAAAACAATAAAAAATATATTATTTTAATATATTTCCAACTAAAAATCATTTTAAAAAACAACTAAAACCACACTTCTTTATATTCCTTATATAATAGTGTGTTTTACTATGGCTGAAGGTGTGATTGTTTCAGGGTTTTCAGTTGCTACAATGGTTTTGGTGGTTTTCATTACGAGAGGGGTTGGTGAGAGGGAGATTGTCTCTGTGTTGCCTTTTCTAGTGGAGAAGAACAGCTAAAATTCTGGGCTGGAAGATTATTTGAGTTTGAAATATGGGTTTTGATTTTGGTTTCTGAGATAATAGGCTTAAATTGCCAAGAATCAAGATGAATAAAACATCGTCGTTTTACACATACACATTTTGCAACAAAAACTTGATTAAATAACGATAACTTAACACATATCATGTAAGGGAAAAATCTCATAATTTATTAGCTATACGCACCATCTCGTAAAGTACTTGTAAGTGCATTTATCTTTTTCTTTTACTATAAAGATTAGATTTATGTTTTAGAGGAAAAAATTGTGAATTCATTTTTAATTCACAAGAATATTTGATACAGAAAAATAATAACTTTTCATTTTTAAAAATACAATATTTGTAAAAGAATAATCATTGTTTTTATGATAATGTTTTGTTACTATTTCATAATAAAAGAGAATGAGATCATGGGAAATAAACAAAAAAGACATATATATATATATATATATATATTCCTCGAATAATTTTAAAGTAAATTTTTATTTTTCTAAAACAAGAGATATAGCGAGAAAATATGTTTTTAGAGATAATATTTGTTATTTTTATTCTTAAAATATCCTTATAAAAAATTAATTTTAAAATTATCTAATTAAAATATACAAGAATAAAAATAATTTTTATCATAATTTTAAAACTGAAGATTAATTTTTGAGATAATATTTATTATTTTTTAATTAATACATGAGATCTTTTCATTTTCTATTTTTAGTTTACCTTATTTTTTAAACAGTATTGGTCATGTTTGTATTTTGTAAGGAAGACTATCCAAGTCAATTGAAGAAATTAGACACTGTCATGTCTCTGCTGTGAAAGTTCCTGGCAAAACACTTGGTGATTTCTTGGCCATTACATATACTTTTATTTGCTTTGTGAAAGCAAATAAGAGGCCCCTTGTCTACATTATTATAAGCTACACCTTAACATTTGCCCAAGCTTCCTCTCTTTCATTCATTTCCTTGAAAATGATAGAATAATCTGTGCGTTGAGCCACCAGTCAAATCCCCTTCTCCTACGTTGAAGACTCTTCTCTTCACGTTCTGAAACAGAAAAATGGTTGCCCATCTTCTGTTATTACTCTATCGACACCTCCCCATCATCACCATCTTCCTTGTCCTAATCCTTGCATCAACATCTTATGGCGAGGATGATAATAGAGATTACAGAGACTGCAAAAAGCAGTTTAATTGTGGAGTCTTATCAAACCTTTCTTATCCTTTCTGGGGAGGTGATCGACCTGAAGTTTGTGGACATATAGGGTTCGAGCTCAAGTGTGAAGAAGGCCAGCTCCCTATAATCCCTAGTGACACACTAGAATTCCGCCTATCTCGTTTAAATCAATCTTCCAGGTTGATGACTCTGCAGCTAGTGAATTCCCAAGATTACATTTGTCCTACTCAAAATTTAGCCAATTCAAGTACTGAGAGTGACATCCATGTCTTCGGCTATGACCTCAACCTTCAAAACCTGAACTTACTTTACAACTGCACGGTCCCGAACTCGACGCTGGAGCAAAATAGCATTTCGAGTTCGTATTCGAATTGTAGTGAATATAGTGGCAGATCATTCTATGGAAGTGATGATATCTTGGAGAGCAGTAGTGGGCTAAACCAAACGCAATGTAGCATAAGGTTCAAAATCCCCATTCCAGTTGAGTCTTTTCGTCGACTAACGGGTGACACACCAGAATTGGAGCAAGTTTTAGGAGAAGAGTTTAACGTGTCGTACAAGTATGATCAAGGTCCTTCAATTTGCGATGGATGTATAGCTTCGAAAGGAATATGTGGAACCAACTTGACTGATCCCAATAGAGAGTTCTTGTGCCTTTGCCGTGACCACCATTATCCTTTTGTGTGCAAAGGTCAGCTAAGTATACCTTTTCCTTTTTTTTTTCTCTTCCCTGTTAATTATATGTTTTATTATTCATTCCAATGTGTTTCGTGTTATTTGTGTGGGTAATTAAGTTAGTTGGGTAATTAGGGTTGATAATTAGGAAGAGGGCTTAATTTGTTCTTGTTCGGAACTCAAAATTAACTTTCCAATGGCATTAATGACCGATTAGAAACCCATCAACCCATCTATCCTAGGAAAATTGTTAAGCAATAGTTTCTGCAAGCTAGTCCTTCTAGTTTTTATTTTATTAAATCTCTAGATTACCCTTTTTATTTTTTCTTAAGAAACATTTTGGCTGACCCCACAAGAAGGTGAGCTTGGGTGTCTTAATATTAATGGGTGTCTTAATATTAATTAATGGAAAATGACTTCCCCAAGTCTAGTTCGAACCTGTTAACGGTCCGCAAAAGCAGCGCAAATATATCTTATTTCCTTACAATCCATCCTCTTTTGGATTAGAACTAGATTGATGGCTGGTGTTTTACTGCGAGTCGGTTAATTTCTTTATAGTTAAAATAAAAAATAATGCTAAAACTACTTGATGAAGGAATCCAAGCTTTTCCTTCATCACTCTTAGTTTCAAACTTTCTTTCACTGAAACCCTCACTTTCTTCCCTTTAAATTCCTTCTCCCCATCCATTTTAATTGCGTTTTCCACCCATACTCATGATTAATCACACTTAATGTCTCAAATTATGGAAATTTCTCTCCATTCTTGGATAAATAAATCATCTCCCCCCTTCGTCCAAGTCTGGACAGTTGAGTATCTAAGGAGGAAAGGGTGGCACTGTTCAATTTATTTACAAATTTATCACTCTTCTATGCCTTTATGTGTTACTGCTTGGCTATTACATAAATCATGAGTGCGGGAGGTTTAATCCATGGCAGGACAACATATTAAGAGACTTCTTTCAAAATTTCATCTAGATGTAATTGTATTGTTGGGAGTCTGCATGATAGTATAAAGCTGATTAGTAGGTGATTTTTTATTTAAAAATATAATTTTTTTATCCAATTTTTATATAATTCATATTAATTATTCAACCAAATCATCAAAACCATTTAATATTTTATCTTTTTATTATTTATTTTATTCATGATTCATTATCATGATAACTTTGTTGATTTTTAATCGGTACTTACACCGTCACTCTTAATTTTTTTTTGTACCATTTTTTCTAGGAATTTATTATTCATAACCTTATTAATTCTTAGAAATTATTTTTCTTATTTTACTTGTTTTTTATCCATCAAAATTCGTTATTTTTTTTCACCGTTCACTGACACAATGAATTTCGAACCCAAAATTTATAGTTTTCTTTTCAACTTCATTAATACCTTTAAATTTATCCATGGAGATGATACTCTTCATTACACATCATATTTATTATTATTTTCATCTTTTTTTTTGGTTTTCTATCCTTGTTCTTAACAAAGTCTATTTATATCAAATAAAAAATAAAAATCTGTTTTTAAAATTATAAAAAATACAAAATAATTTAAAACAAAACTACCTAGTATTCTAATATTCAAAAAGCCGAGAGAAGGTACTAATTTAAATTTCAATAAAAATATTAATGAATTGATAAATTTAAAAAAGTACTTGACTATTCATATAAATAGTGCTTCAGATAGTAAAGTACAATAAAAAAAATCTCAATTTGTTTTAATGTATTAGTTAATGTAGTTATCATAATTAAGCAATAAAAACAAAATATATGCTAGAAGGAGATCTAGAACTCGTCAACAAATTAGTTAATGTGAAGAGCTTGAGATACCTCAAATGACCATAAAGCGATCGTCGAATGAGAGCTCTGCTTGCTTCTCAAAGCCAAAGTACAAATATTTCTAGAAACCTGAGAACTGCCCAATGACCATAAGAGAACCATAAGTCTGCTTAGAACATTTACTCACAGAAGTCATGCCAAGATTTAGTTAAGGCTCCCCTTCACACTGGTGAAGATAATGGTAGTTTGCTTAGAACAAAATATAGTGAGGTTCTGATTATATATGGGGTTCCTCTTGAATTACATTGCTATGATTAACTGCTCCACTTGTGAGAGAAGTGGCGGCTGCTGTGGATTTGAGAATTTGTTTTTGTATTGATCAACCTCATCTAAAATCTTTTGATCACGTTAACTGTGTCTAAATCAAGTGATATCCAATGCTACGAACGTAAATTCCAGTAGTTGTGTTCATTTTGGTTCAGAGTTGCTTCTGAAGGCAAAGCTGTCCTTATCTTGCACTGATGCATCACTCATTATTTGTTCTCCAGGTCATAATCTGAAAGACAGACAACGGATTACTGCTATTGGTAAGATAGTCCCCTGACCTATTTCTGCTTTGTTCCTTGGTCACTATTGGCATCTTTCCACTTCAATATCTTGTTACCCAAACTGGCATTCATAATGCTCATCAGTTGATCTGCGGGGCCTTCAAATCATGATAATGTGTGTGATTCAATTTCTGGGAGTAAATCATTGAATCCAAGCTTATAATGCAACCATTTGGCTCGTGATTTTTCTAGCTTAACAAATATAGGTCACTTTAATTCTAACTTGGGGGATTATGTTGAGCTTTCAATAGAGTGGGATCAGTTGCTGACTTGAAATTTCTCTATTTAATTTCCCCTTGCAATTTATCTCTACTTTGTCAGACTGGTTTGGCTAGAAAAAAACATATTTAAGTAACATTTTGCACTGCTTGCGCTTGGTCTGCCATTAATTCTTTACCTTAGTTCTTAGTTGATATGTTGAAAGTTTACCTGTACCTCCAGAATCAAGAGATTAATTAAAATTTCATTTTATTGCTTCTGCTGTTGTTTGTATATCGTGATTACATCACCCCCCCAAATAATCCATCCCTTTCCTCAACTGACAGGTATTGCCTCTGGATCAGCAGGAATTTTAATCATCTGTATCATTCTTTATGCCAGAAGGAAGGCCTCATCAATTTATCCACTGGTTTTCTTAAAGAAGACACATGATCAAGATCTTGAGCATTTGATAAGACATCATGTGCCTCTACCTCTGAAAAGATACAGTTTTTCGGATGTCAAGAAAATGACCAATTTTTTCAAAGATAAACTTGGTCAAGGAGGTTATGGAACTGTATACAAAGGAAGGCTAACGGATGGCCATTTGGTGGCAGTGAAGGTCCTGGTGGCTTCAGAACGGAATGGGGAAGAATACATAAATGAGGTAGCAAGCATTAGTAGAACTTCCCATGTTAATATTGTCACTCTGCTAGGATTTTGTTTGGAACGTGACAAAAGAGTTCTCATCTTCGACTTCATGCCCAATGGATCCTTAGAGAAGTTCATAAATCATGAAAATGCCTTTCAAGCCAGTCAACAACTAGGATGGGAAAAATTGTACCAAATTGTAATCGGCGTTGCTCGAGGGCTTGAGTATTTGCATCGAGGGTGCAATACAAGGATTGTGCATTTTGACATCAAACCTCATAACATTCTTCTCGACGCAGATTTTTCCCCTAAGATATCTGATTTTGGACTTGCGAAGTCATGCACTAGGAAGGAGAGCAATGTATCGTTATTGGAGGCAAGAGGAACCATTGGATATGTAGCGCCAGAAGTGTTCAGTAGAAACTTTGGGCGAGTTTCATACAAGTCCGATGTCTATAGTTATGGAATGATGGTTCTGGAAATGGTTGGAGGAAAAAAGAATCATGAAGCTGAAATCAGTTCTGGTAGCGAAAAATATTTTCCGGAATGGATTTATAAGCATCTTGAGGTAGATGATGAATCTGGAATTACTGGTGTGCCTACTTCAGAACAAGCTGACAGTGTGAAGAAAATATTAATAGTTGGCTTGTGGTGCATCCAGACCAATCCAGCTGATAGACCATCAATGAGTAAAGTGATAGAAATGTTGGAAGGACCTATTGGAGCATTGAAGATTCCACCAACGCCTTTCATGTCTTCTCCTCCAAGGTTAATTCCATACTCAACAACAACATCATTAACATGAAATTGTATCACTATAGCATGAAAAGAATGGTCTGTGTCTCATGAATTAACAGAGTGGATCTATGTGATTCTGTGATCTATATATCCACAAAAAATAAGAATAGATTCTGCTTTAATTATCCATTTTATGGACAGATTTACAGCCACATGAGTAATGTCTAAAACCGCTTAGCTATATGGTTGATAGAGCTAGACATGGGACTAACTACCAAGTCAAGAATTTTATTGTCGCTTTAAGCGTCTTGATATCAAATGGTTTCCTAAATTTTCTTATTTGCCAGACATGCGTACATCTAACAGTTTATGTTCCGAATTTCAGTACTGTCCCTTTTATTAATCAGGATGTCCTTTTCAATAGAATTTCCACAGTACAATCTATGCTGTAAAGGTTAGGTTTCTCGAAATATATATAATTAACAGAAGTGATAAATTTAAAATTTTTTAGAGTTTCAAGAATCTTGTTAAATAAATCTAGAGTTATTTGAGGATTTATAAAAAGATTATCTGAAGATCATATGTTATTTTCAATTTTTAATACTTGCTTTAAGACTAAGTTAGCATAAACCACAAATCGTCAAAGTATTCGACTTCTAACAATAATACACACGAACAACTAATAAGAAATCTCTTAAATCCTTTTAGAAGATTATGATTGTTATATCTTAAAGTATTACCTTTTTTTTTTTGTGTTCTACGTGTTTCTATACTATATTCTCCTCTTAGAAAATAAAAGGCATAGCTTTCAATTTATAGAAAAAACCAAAAAAACCCTATAAATGGTAAAGTACCAATTTGACCCTGAAATACAATTACATATATTATTTTAGACTAATTTTAGAAATTTATTCAATCAAGTCCTTACTTAATTATTTCAAGGTCTAAAATTGCAAATCCCTAGTATTAAATACATTCTAGTCCTTAATTTCTAAAGCTTATTTACCATCAAGCCACACTTGATTAATTATCTTATTTTCATTTCTAACCAAATATTTCTTATATGTGTGACCCATTAGGTTCTCTAATAAATTGGTTTAAATATAAATCATAATCCTAAATAAAATAGGATTAAATAATCTATACAATTTAGTTTCTTATCAATTCAACGATTGATTGATTCATATTTAAAGATCAGATATAATATCTATCAACCTGTCATGATCCCCTAAATATTCAAAAATTCATAAGTGGTTTGACTTAACTTTTCAGTGACTAGTTTCTTAGTGTAATTATTATCCTTTCATCAAGAATGTCTTGATTTTGATATTATAGCATGAAGTATTTCTGTTTTGTTAAATAATTCTAATTCTCAACACTATAGTTATTGATTCTTTGAATAAGATTTGAAACTCTTTTCAAATCTCATTCCATGTTGGCCAAATATTTTACAATCAATACTATTTGAGAAAAAATAGAATTTTTTTAATTCATTTAGGGTGATGAATCTTTTATTGATTACTTAAATACCTCCATATAGTTTATATTATGTTCAATATATGCATGTCTATTACCTTTGATTGAGACATGTGGTCAGGATCAAAACATAACACCTCTTACATAAGATTACTTAGTGATCTCAACTTTAAGAATCATTTACACAATTATCATGTGAGCCTTTCCATAAACATAAGTGATGTTTTTATATGGAATTCTCCTGCAAATCAGATCAGTGTACATATCATTTAACAAGCACTTACATATTAGTTCTAGGTATTCCTCATGATTTCTCTAATAAAATGGAATCGTCTATATATATATATATATATATATAATAAGACCTTGGTTCTTTTACTTGTGCAATGACTCAATTGTTATCACATTATAAAGCTATTAGATCAACAATTCTAGGAACTACACCTAGTTCAGTCATGAACTTCTTGATCCAAATAATCTTATTTGCCACTTTTGATGCATAGATGTATTTAGAAACAATGGTTTGATGTAATAAGAATCTCATAATTATAACAACTTTATAATTTTCTATACAAAACATTTTATATACAAAACTTTATATATATATATATATATATATATATATATAATAAGACCTTGGTTCTTTTACTTGTGCAATGACTCAATTGTTATCACATTATAAAGCTATTAGATCAATAATTCTAGGAACTACACCTAGTTCAGTCATGAACTTCTTGATCCAAATAATCTTATTTGCCACTTTTGATGCATAGATGTATTTAGAAACAATGGTTTGATGTAATAAGAATCTCATAATTATAACAACTTTATAATTTTCTATACAAAACATTTTTGTCCCACAAATTTTATCTTTACTTTGGATTCATGAATCAAACATTAGATTCATTAATAAAATATAATTGAATATTAAAGATAAAGAAAGCTTTTATTAATAATAAATATATTTTACATGAATAAAATTAGTGTTACATGTAACCAATTGATTAACTACATGACATATTCACTAACAATCTCTTACTTAGACTAAAGTCAGTCACTCACATATCTAATATCCTTCCATACAATGACCATGCTTCTGTTGGGATAGTGTCTTAGTAAGAGTATCTATAAGATTCTTTTTAGTAGGCATTCAATAACATCTTCAACTTTTTAATTTCACTTAATTGATTTATTTTATCCACTATGATTAGAATGTAAAATCAATGAACTATATATATATATATATATATATATATATATATATATTAACATGATATTTTAACTCTACAAAATATTTGGTAGAGTTTCCTCTAATTTTTTATGTTTAGGTATTGATATCCTTTTCTTTCACAATTTTCAACAACCCAAACATTGAATCCAACCATTCTAGACTATTTTCATATTCATCATAGTCATTATTACATTTATTTTCCTCTGCGATATAAAATATAAACAAGATATAAGAGAAGTAATAAAAAGAAAACTAATGTTTTCCTTTTAAATAAAATTACTAATTATGAAATAATATTACTAATTGGTTATAAGACTAAAATGTTACATGTTTTCTAAATTTGAAATTTATATGTACATCAAAGAGCATTTTCAAAATTATAATACATGGAAAGTTTACAAAAGTTCCTATTACAACCTTAGTAGCTCCTAAACATAAAAGTAATCTGTTGCTCGCATGAATATGAGAAGATCTTAAAATCAAAATTTAATTATTTAATGACCATTATAATATGAAGAAATTATATCTCCTTAATTATAATTCTTATTATTTTTCATTTCCTTTTGTGTAATAACATATTATGAAGATAAATTCTTTATCTAATTAGATACCTTAAGGTTATCTTATTTATATCTATTTACCGTTATTTTCATTTAAACTTTAAATAACATATCATCCTGGTCATCAGATATTTTGATGCATCTAGCATCATCCAGGTACTAGTCGATTTTATTTAATCCTAGTCGTCAAATTCTTTGACACCTCTAGTACCTTCCAATATACTAGTCAATTTTAGTCTCGGTTGTCAGATTCACTGACGCCTCAAGTACACTCAAGATACTAATCAATTTCAGTCCCGGTCATCAGATTCACTAATGCCTTTAGTACTACTCAATGTACTAGTCAATTTCAGTTTTGGTCAACAAAATCACTAACGCCTCTAGTACCACTCCAGGTACTAGTCAATTTAAATCCATCATTATCAATGTAGACATATATAACACTTCTAGAATTTAACATTGACTAACATTTAAAACTACAATATGAAGAAAAATATGAGTGTGAGATTAACTCCTATCTAGCACATGTGCTCGTCCTATTGCTCTTGACTTGCTCTTTGACCCGACCATTATGGTTACAATTATTATTATAAAAAATATAATCATCAACCATTTCCAAATTCTATTCTCATTTAAACACTAACAAGAAAAGCTTTTCAGGATTCCACTTATGCATATAAATATGTTCATTTTTTTTATATTCATACTCATTCTTTTAGTTTCCACATTAATATTATTCTTTAACAACAATTTCAAACAACATTAAAAATTTATAAAATCTTGGTTGGATTATTCTACTCGACCCCCGAACACTGTTAGGTATTTTAATTATACCTAGAGTTATTGAGCTCTGTTTTGGGCATGGTTGGTCTTTTCAAAAAGGTAAGACGTAAGTTTACAACTTTGATAAAGGAAGCAATAACCAGTTTTGCCATATACCAACTCGAAATCACCCTTAACAGTAGCATGATAGGAGTTTTATAACTCTAAATTTTGCAAAGGCAGTTTTTTTTTTTTTAAGTTAACACATCATGCTACAACTTTTATGAAGAAACATATTTTCAAATCTCTCATTTACTTATCTTAATTGCAGCCAGAACCCGGGTGACGAAACTATCACAATTTCAACTTACAAGTTTAACACACAACCAAAACATTTTCATATGTTGTTTCAACATTTATAGCAACAACTTCCATCCTGTACACCTTTTAACATAATTTGTTCCCAATTCTCTCAACATTAACTCACTCCTATAGACCATTATAAAAGAAATGTACTTCCTTTATTTTTTTTCTCATACTACTATTAATTCATTTTATTATCGTGAACTCACATCGAGCAAAATGGTTCACTCCCCTTTAATTCCTACTCTTAGCCAAAACCTTAGGATCAAAGAAAATGGTTCCAAATTTTCATTTTAGGGATTATACTATTTATTCAACTTTCTAATACAAGTCACATCATTTCTAAATACAATTCCTCTAATAATTTCATCATGCAAATTCATTTCTTAATTTCTTTCTCTTAGGCCGAAACCTAGTAAGTGATGGGGATAAGTTTATTTTCAATTTTTTCCCAAATTAGATTGTAACCCATTCAATATTCATGTATATAAGCATTAATTAAACACTACATTAAGCATTAATTCAATCATTTATTCAAGCTCATATCCCATAATGCATTCTTTAATAAACAATGTACTTTTCACGTAACGTACACATAATTAAAGCTTGATTTAAAGCTTCTTGCCTCTTAAGCACAAGAATTTGAAGAAAAGAAAGTGTTAGAAATACATTTTTTTTCCCTTCTAATTTCTCCTCCCGAACTTGCCACCTTCCATGCCAAATTCCCCTAAGTTTTCTTCATTTTTCCAAGCCTAATCTTCTTTTAATCCTTTCTTACCCCTTAATTTCTAGTGTAGAGATATGAATTTAGGTAGATTAATGAAGGGATTTTGTCAAATATCCCTTTCTCTTTCCTTCTCTATTTAGCTAGCAACTTTTGGCTTCCTTTGAAAGCCAATAGTGCTTATATACTAATCTTTTAGTCCTTAAAGATAAGAATTCTCATCCTTTTAGTAATCTAGTGTTTTTTTGTTTAAAAGGGTATTTTGTCTAGTCAACCTGACAATTTTAAATTCAGTGCAATGTTTTTTTATCCATATTATTATTAACATGACAATCACTCAGTTTAATTTTACCCATTTTATTTATGAATCAAAAATTTTAATATTTATGAATCTTGTAAAATTTTAACCAAGGTTTACATACTCACTCTATCTTTACATCTTTTTTCTCTATGATTTTTATAATTAAATAGAATCATCTAAGTACATGTTTGGATCATTAATGAGACTTTGGTTCTTTTCCTTGTACAATGACTCTATTGTTATCATATTACATGGCTACTAGATCAACAATGTTAGGAACCACACCTTGTTTATTGATGAATTATTAAATCAAACAACCTCTTACACCGTTTTAGACACATTAATTGTGGAATTAATTGTGGTCTCTTACTTGGAACTCCTCCAACTCACAACATCACAATTTAGAGTAAAAACATATCCTTACAGAGATTTGCTATCATTAATATCTAATTGAAAACTAGCATTTGAATAACCATGAACTTTCAATTCATATCCTCCATAGACCAAAAAGACATTCTTAGTTCTTTTTAAGTACTTAAGAATATTTTTAATTATCTTTCAATGATTCTTACCTGGATTGGATTGCTATCTACTCGTTATGCTCGAAGCATGAAATACATTTTATCTTATACATAACATCGCATACATAATGGATTTTATAACCAAAGCATAGAGAATATTTTACATCCCTTCAGGTGGATCAACCAAAGTCTATACCCGGTTGGTGTACATGAAATCCATTTTAGATTTCATGGCTTCAAACCATTTCTTGGAATCAATATTAAATATTTAATTTATTAAAATATAATTAAATAAATTATACAATTTAACTTATCAACAATTCAACAATTGATTAATTTTTATTTGAAGATTAGATACAACATTTAACATCTTATCATGATCCTCTAAATATTAGGAAAGTCATAAGTGGTTTGACTTAACCTTATAGTGATCAATTTCTCAGTTTAATTATTATCCTTAATCAAGAATGTTTCGATTTAGACATTATAGCATGAAGTATGTCTACTTTGTTAAATCATTTTAGTTCTCAACACTATAGTCATTGATTCTTTAAATACGATTTGAAACTTTTTTTAAATCTCATTCTACCTTGATCAAGGATTTCACAATCAATATTTTTTTTTAATTCACTTAGGGTGATGAATTCTCTCTTGATTACTTAAATATCTTCATATAGTTTACACTATATCTAATATCTACCTATTTGTTACCCTAAATTAGAACAATGTGTCGTCAGGATCAAAACATAACACTCTCTATATAAGATAACTTAATAATCTCAACTCTAAGGATCTCTTACATAACTATAACGTGAGTTTTTTCATGGACATAGGTGATCTCTTCATATGAAATTCTCTTTTATGCAAGTGTAGTGTACATGTCATCTAACAAGTACTGTGAAAAAAAACTGATTAACCGATTAGAATTTTAAAAAAACCGACCGGTTCGGTTTAGTTTCGATTTGATAAGCCTGAAACCGAAAAAACCGAACAGAACCGAACCGGTTCAGTTTAAAAAAAAAATACTATAAAAGCACTTTATAAATTTTTAACCCTAGCATTGCCCCTCCTTCTGCATCCACCCCCCCTAAGCGCCCTCACAAGCCACAACTCTCAAATCTCAATCTCTCACACTCTCAACCTGATAAAAAATGAATTCTCCATCACTTTACAAAACTTCATGGCTAGATCTAGACTTCTAGTCATTTAATAGAACTTCAACAAGGCTTCAATCTTCATCTTCAAATCTAACAACCCAGGAACTGGTTTAGTGGATGCTTCAAATCTTCATCTGCAAGGCTTCAATGTTTGTTTCCTCTCATCGCGGTTTTGTGTCCTTTTTTTTCTTTTTTTTTTAAGTTTGACGCAGCTCCTGCTGTAATTCCTGCTATGACACCCCATGGTCCTTCATATCAGCTTTAGCTGTAGTTGTTCTACTCGTCTTCACTATGATACAGGCCTTCTTTGCTTTCTATGGATATTACTGTCCTCCTAAGCAATAATTATATTCATTTGTTCTAACTTGCAAGTTGTATAATTGGAATGCACTGAGCGATGAAAAACCATTCTCCTTGCAACTCTTTGTTGTCTTACCAGAACTCTGTAGTTTGCAGTCCCATGATAATTTTCATGAAGCTTATGATGATAGATCTGTTGTTTGCTAAGTAATTGGGCTTTTGAAATTGTGGGGTTTGTAGGGAAAAACAAGAGGGAAGCTGGAGAAGCGATAGAGAATATTGTTAAAAAAAAACCAGTCGGTTTGAATATAGGTTTTTCTGGTTTTTATGTTAAAAAAATCGAACCGGACAAAACCGAAACCGGTCGGTTTGAACCGATTCCGGTTCAAATTTTTCAGTTTTTCAAAATTTTATTTTGGTTATTTTTTTTTAATAAAAACCGAACCGAAAATGATCACCCCTGGTCTCAATAGAGTATTGATCAAAAATATTTATGAATAATATTTTGATGCAATATAAATCTCATAGTTATAACAACTTTATAATTTTCTATGCAAAATATTTTTGTCACATGAATTTTATCTTTACTCTAGATTTATTAATCAAACACTAGATTCATTAACAAAATAAAATCGAATATTAAAAATAAAAAAAACCTTTATTAATAATAAATATATTTTACATAAATAAAATTAGTGCTACATATAACTACCAATTAGTTACCGGACATATTCACTAACAACCAACAAATCAAATTACAGCTGAGCCTTGTTCAAGTAGGGAGAAGTGGATGATATATCTCGTGAACCGTTTTTTTTTAATGGAAATAATGCCGTAGCCTAGAGATGAACTGCTGAATTTTACGAATCCAGTCGCTGAGATCAAGATAGTTGATGAGGTTCTGCTAATAAGCAACAAGCTCACGGCTGCCCTGTCGAAGCAAGCAATTCTAATAGATTGCATCCAACATGAATCAGTTGTACTGCAGGGAAAATTATGTTGAAATGTGGATGGGAAAGAAAATTGAGCAGTCTATCCTTAAAAATCAACCTTTTCCTGTCTTCTATCCTTAAAAAAATCTAATAACCAATGAACATACTATAGATGCAATACTAACTGAATGACAATTATGCATTGCAAAAGTAGATTTTGTTTTCAGGAATTGCTTTTTCAAGCTTCTATCAATAGAATGAGCGAAACAATCAAATATTGAAACTATTAATCAGCAGCAAAGTAAAAGATTAGAGAAGTCATCAGCAAAATTTCAACTTCCACTACTGCTCCAACAATGTATGTACATCTGGTCAAAATACACTGCCAAGCCATGGCAAATAAACAGAGACTGGCAATATCAGTCACTTCATTGCACGCAGGATGCTGCTTCTTCGCTATGTACTTGAAAATATAGTGAAACAAGGAAAAAGTCATGTAAGCACTAGCGCACAAGGGGTCGTAGTAGTGCTAATCCAGGTCACAGTGACAGCGTGCAGTCAAGTGGTATCGGGCCACTCTTCAACAGCACAACATCATCTGACGGAATATCTATCTCCTCTGCCCTTTCCGCAGTGTAGTCTCTACTTTGTATATCTTTCAGAATCTCTACGACTTTTTCCATAGAGGGTCTCAACTCCCTTGCAGATTGTAGACATTGAAAAGCCAACTCAGCCACCGCAGAAATCATTTTTCTTGCTGCATAATCTGATTCAAACCCAAGACTTGGGTCAACAAGTTCATTTAATGCATTGCTTTGGATTTTATTGATTGCCATGTTAGACAAATTAATCTCGTGCCGGTGTCTAGAGATATCAACGGCAGGCATTGATGATATAAGCTCAATCAAGACCACCCCGAAGCTATAGACATCACTCTTATCAGTCAGCTGGTAGCATTGATGATAGTCTGGATCAACATAACCAGGAGTCCCTTGTGGAGCAGTTGAAACATGGGTGACGTCTAATGGAAATAGTCGAGACAGCCCAAAATCTGCAACTTTTACGCAGAAATCGTTACCAAGGAGAATATTGGTGGTTTTCACATCACGGTGCACAATATCAGAAGCATGAAGATATGCCAATGCACTTGCAGTCTCTACAGCAATGTTCATCCGAGTAGGACAAGTCAATGCACCAGGCTTTGCTCTTTGACCATGAAGATGATCAGCAAGTGTACCATTGGGAATGTACTCGTATACTAGTAGGAGTTCACGGCTATGCCGAGAGGTGCATCCATATAGCAGAACAAGATTTTTATGGCGCAGGCGAGTTAGGATGTCAACTTCATTCAAAAACTGCTCAAGTCTCTTGTAATTGTTCTCATACAAGCGCTTGACTGCAACCTCGCGGCCATCTGGAAGTTTGCCTAATGAAGAAACATAGGCAGCAGCAACAATTTAAATAAATTGTGTCCTTCAAAAGCCAACACTGTAATAATGATTGTTAGTTCTTTACCGTAATATACTGTCCCAAAGCCTCCATCTCCAAGCTCTCTAGTCTCATCAAAATTGTTAGTAGCCTCTTCAAGTTCATCATAAGAGAAGAGATGGACGCCATTGTAGCTACCTCGCTTCTCCATATATGCCTTGGAAGATGGAACTGATTTAATGCTTCGAGAGACAAAGGATACATATTGCCTTCTCTTGTGGCGGTACCAGAAGAAGAAGACTATGGACATTATGATTACCGTACCAAAAGATGCCCCAAGAGCTGAAAGGAGAATGCTGGGATTGGTTAGCCTTTTCAGTAACAGTTAGGTGCGAAAACTTTCACAGCATTTAGATACGTAATTGAAGAGATTAACAATGCAGAGAAACATATGTAAATGGTAAAAAGAGATCATGACAACATCTTACCCATACGAACCTTCCGACCCACATTCATGGCTTCATTATTTCCTGGATAAAATAGTACAAAGCAGTGAGGAGTTAGATTTCTAATGAAAATGTTCAAACTAAAAACTGAAATTTTAGACTTCTGGAAGATAAGAACAGCTTTATATACAAAAAACTGAACTTTTCTAAATTACACTGCAAAATTTCCATAGCAAATGCTTTGTTTGCATGTACTTGTATTCATAAAATAAGATCAATCAAATAAATAGAAGCATCTAGCATTCCATATAAACAAGCCAACAAAATGTATAAGAAAAATATATAGAAAGAAATATGGTTCTAGACTGACAAATACTCTGATGCAAGCACAACTCTATTCAAGCATTGAGATTTTCAAAGAGTAGAACTGCCTTCATGTCACTAAATGTGAGATATTGACATCATTTTTAGTGGCTGATTGCCTTTGTAAAATCATGGTCTAATCAAGAAACCAATCCAAATTCTCTAATCTTCAAGCTAAACTGAATCAGAAATGGCTAGTCAGCCCAAAAAATCTTCAAAACCTCACTATATTTTCCAGTCCAATTTGTTAGAAATATTTGAAGCAGACTTAAAAAATAAATACATTTTTAATAATTATATGCCTAGATAATATACCTAGGAGACACTTAGAAAAATTAAAAAATCCTTTAAATAAAAATTTCAAAATTAATTCCAACACATGAGGAGACTCCTCTTCAAAACCTCACTATAATTAATTTGTTCAAAGCAACTACCAATATCTTCACCAGTGTGGAGAGGAGCATTATCGAAATATTGGCATGACTTCAGTGAAAAGAAAGGGACAATCTCTTGGGATGTGGATTTGATAGAGTTTGTCAATATTTTCTCGCAAGTTTCAGAGAAATATCAGAAAATATTTGAAAGAATGCAAGTACATGATAGAATTTGTACAAGAAGTAAGCCAGACGAAAATCTAGCATTAAAGATCACATGTAGCATATGCCAAGCTATCTTGACATCCAAGATGTTAAACCTTTGAACATGTTAATCTCGAAAGCAACATATTCCTTTGGCACAGACAAGTTCGAAGAAACAGACTAGTTACAAGATCTCTAATAATCGAGCCGAGCCATGATGGGCAAAATTGAAGTTTTCGAGCTTAAACCCAGTAAACATTAGAAATGGGGAATAGGGTTATGGGCAGATTAATTAGCTGAGGCATATTGGGAAATAGAAATGGAAGGATGCGGTTGTGTGAGAACTCGCTGGTTGAACCGAAAGTGTGGAGAAAAGGACAACTCCCTTGCAATGGTGAATAGGGGACCGGACTTAGCCAAGTCTAACAGTTCACAGGGCTGGCTCTTGACATCAGGCTTATCATAAGAAAAACTATAAAGATTCAAGCCATGTAAAACTAAAACTGGATAGTCAAGTTAAGGACCCACGAAAATGCATAACAAATGATGATATCTAATATAAAATCAACTCTTGTGAATCAATGAATAGATCAAATAAATAAGGAAACTTCGAAAGAATTAAAAACCAAGATTAGAAAAAAAAATATAAAAATATAAAATAGAAATGGAAAGGACACTTCCAAATAAATTAAGTGCATGTTGGAAATTAAGGTTAAACCTGTTTTTATCGATATTTAAAAGAAAAATTACTTGAAAAAAAAAAACAAGAGGGAAATTCAAGCAGGGGTTGGGTAAGAAAAACAAAACACTCTCGTATAGCTTATGCATAAAAAATTAATAAAATGAAATTGGCAAATATTTGTTGACCCCTCCAGGCTACCTCTAGGATATTTCATTTACTTCGAATAAAGTAAAAACAAACAATTTTGTCTACCATTGAATAAAAAAAGGAAAAAAAGCCTAGATGGCCATGAAAATTGACATAGCTTTTGAAGAAAACGAACCCCGAATATGCACGGCAATGGCAACGAAGCTTCGAAGCTTATTCCCAGTTTCTCTAACTCTAATCCAAAAGAGGATGGATTGCAAGGAAATAAGATATCTGCGCTGCTTTCGCGGACCGTTGACGGGTTCGAACTAGACTTGGGGAAGTCATTTTCCATTAATAAGACACTCAAGCTCACCTTCTTGTGGGGTCAGCCAAAATGTTTCTTAAAAAGAAATAAAAAGGGTAATCTAGAGATTTAATTAAAAAAACTTAGAGGGACTAGCTTGCGAATTGTAAGCGATCGAGGGACTAAACTATTGCTTAACAATTTTCCTATGATAGATGGGTTAACGGGCTTCTAATCGGTCAGTAATGCCATTAGAAAGTTAATTTTGAGTTCCGAACAAGAACAAAGCCCTCTTCCTAATTATCAAACCCTAATTACCCAACTAACTTAATTGCCCACACAAATAACACGAAACACACTGGAATGAATAATAAAACATATAACAGGGAAGAGAGAAAACAAAGGAAAAGGTATACTTAGCTGACCTTTGCACACAAAAGGATAATGGTGGTCACGGCAAAGGCACAAGAACTCTCTATTGGGATCAGTCAAGTTGGTTCCACATATTCCTTTCGAAGCCATGCATCCATCGCAAATTGAAGGACCTTCATCATACTTGTACGACACGTTAAACTCTTCTCCTAAAACTTGCTCCAATTCTGATATGTTACCCGTTAGTCGACGAAACGACTCAACTGGAATGGGGATTTTGATCCTTACGCTACATTGCCTTTGGTTTAGCCCACTACTGCTCTCCAAGATATCATCACTTCCATAGAATGATCTGCCACTATATTTTCTACAAGCCAAACTCGAAATTCTATTTTGCTCCAGCGTCGAGTTCGGGACTGTGCAGTTGTAAAGTAAGTTCAGGTTTTGAAGGTGGAGGTCATAGCCGAAGACATGGATGTCACTCTCATTTCTTAAATTGGCTAAATTTTGAGTAGGACAAATGTAATCTTGGGGATTCACTAGCTGCAGAGTCATCAACCTGGAAGATTGATTTAAACGAGATAGGTGGAATTGTAGTGTGTCACTAGGTATTACAGGGAGCTGATCTTCTTCACACTTGAGCTGGAACCCTTTATGTCCACAAACTTCAGGTCGATCACCTCCCCAGAAAGGATAAGAAAGGTTTGATAAGACTCCACAATTAAACTGCTTTTTGCAGTCTCTGTAATCTTTATTATCATCCTTGCCATAAGATGCTGATGCAAGGATTAGGACAAGGAAGATGGTGATGATGGGGTGGTGTTGATAGAGTGATAACAAAAGATGGGCAACCATTTTTCTGTTTCAGAACGTGAAGAGAAGAGTCTTCAACTAGGAGAAGGGGATTTAACTGGTGGCTCAACACACAGATTATTCTATCATTTTCAAGGAAATGAAAGAGAGGAAGCTTGGGCAAATGTTAAGGTGTACCTTATAATAATGTAAACAAGGGGCCTCTTATTTGCTTTCACAAAGAAAATAAAAGTACGGATGCCCAAATATTCGTTAAAGATTATTATGGAGAATGAAGAAAAAAGAAAAGAGAGAGTTGACATTTGACTTCCAGGGTGGCAGTAGAAAATATTGTGGACTGTGTTTGGTGGCACTGGCGGGCGTTGGGTGTTACGTAGTGAACAAGGGATAAATTTTACAATTAGCAATCAAAATAAAAATAAAATATTAATTGACATAGCAGTAAATGTTTTTTTTTTTTGCAAAATAGTATATTTTTAGATATTGCATATTTATGAACTGTAATATTTAATTAAATGTCACAATCAGAACTATGATATTAATTAAAAATTATAGTTAGAAATTTTAATAAAATTTTATTTAATATCACAGTTCATAACCACGATATCAATTAAATTCAAGATTAATCAATTGACTAGATCATAATAATCAATTACACCGATCAACTTGTAAGTAAGAAAAATCACAAAATTGTCAAAACCAGAGCTTCGAGGTTAGATTTTTTATATAAAAAGAAAAGTGCCTCCAAAAACTTCTGTAAAAATTTGAGGGTAATCTACCGGAAGAATCAATAGTTGTGGTCCATTAGAGTCATTATTCTGGTTTATCGTGACCTGATCTCCTCTTAAGCCTAGACTTGTTTCGCTAGTCCATAAATGCATATGCTAGGTCATCCACGTAACTTGTCTAGGGCAGATCCTCATCTATTCGTGGCAGACCCACGAATATAACGACTAAGTAAAGAGTTTCATCCTGGTTCGGAATCATAAGGTTGGGGCAGTTGCTGGAAAATAGCATCAGTAGTTCCACCCGATTCTAATCGAGTAGGAAGCTAACATACGGTAATGGAAGAGGGCTGGTTTGTAACGGAGGTGGACTCTGGTAGTGGAGTAGATATAGTAGATGGGATGGGCGGTCCTCCCTATGTCTTCTGTGTTTGCAAGGGTGAGTTGATTGATTTGCGATCGGGTCGGTCTTCCAATCAGGGGGAGGTGGGCGAAGAGGGATCTTTCTGAGTAGAAGGAGATTTTGAGGAAATGGGAGCTTGATTACACAATCCACCAACATCTGATCAGGGGTTTTCTTAACCTATTTAGGGAAAACTTACTTAGAAGAAGGGGGCTTGGATTTCACTTTTGCCGTGCAGATGTGAGAAATTGCTATCAGCCATGTTCAATTGTTTGTACTCTCGCTTCTTTCTTCTTTTTCAAGCTGAGAGCCTTTTCATATAAACCCATCATTTGGACTGGCTAGGTATACTAATTCGATCACGACGGTTTTGACGCCTATTAAAATAAAAATAGGAATTTTCATTTTGGTATCTAAGACGGTTTAGAAAGTCTTATATGCTTTCTACTAAAAATAGGCATCCTATGGAATCTAACTGCTCATAATCACTCGTTATTACAAGCACAACTACATCATTGGCATTGAAAAACATAGGATAATTGTTATGTGAATAATAACTTTTTAAAATTTTAATTAGAGTCTATTTTTTAGTTTCAAAGTTGGACAAAAAAGTATATTTTGACTCATAAAACACACACACACACACACACACACATATATATATATATATATATATATATATATATATTATGGTTTTTGTGTGAAACAGTTGATCGATTCATATACTTGGATCAATTGATCGACCAACTAAGTCAGAGGATTATTAATGAAATTAATTAAATGTTAAATTGTCGCTATAAATAGCAACATTTAGTAAATGGCATTGTGCTTTATGTAAAAATATATTAATTTACCAAATCTTTTATAAATAGTGTTATCCTGCCAAAAATACTAGTTTTTTTAAAAAAACAAATCCATAAACAAGATGGCCAGATTTGTATCATTTGTTGGAGAGGATGAGCTCCTTCTCATAATTTGACAACTAGAAGATGCAGCGTAGAGGGTAGCTCACAAACTATATGATATTCAATTAAGCGCTTCAATGTTGGAAAAGGGAAGAAAAACCGAAGTTATATACTCTAAAATTGCAATAATAATATTGTTCCTCGACTTTGCCCCTGTCATGATAACACGGTTCGCGGCTGCGGATCTTAAGAGGCTGCATGCATGGTGGGGTGAAGTCCAAGTGCAATTTTATCATGCCTCTCTCATTGTCAAGTTTATATGTATATATAAAATATGACCCGAAACCAGGTCAAAAGTTTCATTCTATTAGGGACAGCAGGTTCATAGAACTATAGGCATAGATGACCAGTCCAAAGACAAAAAAAAGAAAGAAAAAGAAAAAGAAAAAGAAATCATAGATATAGTGGCCCTCTACAAACAAACAGTAGTGCTTGAGGGTTCTCTTATGGTCGTCGGGCAATTCTCAGGATTTGCACGGTTTCTATAAATACTTGTACTTTGGCTTCGACAAGCAAGCAGGGCTCTCATTCGACGATCGCTTTCTGGTCAATTGAGGTATCAAAAGCTCTTCACATTAATTTGCTAACGAATTCCCACCTTCAGATTAGACGTAGCAGAGTTCTTTGTTTTCTACTCGTGAAAACTACAGTATTTTGACCAAGTCTCGGTGATTTTTTAGGCTCATTATTCTATAAAATCTGACATCCGATCGTAAAAAGCACTCCCTGAAAGAATTTAACAGTGGTTCAAACCACAAACACCAAAGTCCAATCTTTCTTCCATTCAATGTCTACAATAAATGAATATATGCCCACTGTCTTTGAAGTCAAGGATAAGGTGCCCTTGCCATTTAATCAAATATTTTATAGACAATTGGACGAAAAATATTGAAGTAGAATGATGAGAATATGTTTTCTTTATTTAGGAATTCTAATATTGTAAGATTATTCTAGATTTTATTATTTAGTTGTTCAATAAGGATTTTATTTATTTTTTATTGAATAATTGATTAAAATTAAAAGTTTGTTTTTTTTTCATGATTCAGTGTGCCTTTTTTGTTTTGCTTTTAAAATTTGAATTTTTATCTCGTGACTTCTTTTTTTGCTGGTGATTTTTTTATTATTATTCTATTTTAATTATTTTTATTTTAGTGATTCTTTTCTCCTTTATCCTACATCACATTTTGAAGAATTTGATAATAAGATTTAAGGATTCTCTTACCAAGGTACGAGGCATGAAGCTTGCAAAGAACTACCATCTCAGTAATCAAGCAATGATCAAACATCTAATCTCTCCTCACTAAGGTAAATAAATTGACTTGATGCTTATAGTTAACATTAAAAAAAAAAATAGCATACCTCGACAATGGTTGCTTATATTACATCCTTGCAAAAGCACAAAAAATCCTTCCTAGTATTGTTATACCCACAGTGCCCATGAGAATCCTCACAGTCACCGCACCCCATAGGCGTCCCCGGCCCAATCGAGCACAAACCCTTGGCCTACCACCCCAGCAAACCCAATGACCCAGTCATAACCTCTGACTTGAGCCTTTAACACCATCACCCTTACATTCTCCTTGCATATTCCAAACCAATTAACTTGGTCCGTCTTCAACACGATGACATGAGACTGCTTTTCCTTAAACCTTAAGCAATCTATGGTGTTGTAATTCATGTTTGAGTTCCCATATAAAAATTAAAAAAATATATATAATAATAAAAATAAATAAATAAATAAATATAAATATATAGTTGGAAGAAATTAGAAAAATAATAGGAGGCTGGAGTGGTCAGAAAATGATCAGAAAAATTGATTAAGGAGGATAAAAATACAAAGATTAAAATTTTAACAGTATATTCTTGAATGATGAGAGCCCTATTGGAAAAGAAAATTCAATTTGAGGAGAAAAGTGTAAAATTGGATGTTTATGGACTCAATTTGATTTTATTGAAGGTTTAATTAAATTTATAGAGGGTTTGATTGCAAGAAAAAATGATTTTTAAGTCAATTTGAGCTTTAATAGAAAGAAATTAAAGTTCTGGGTTAAAATTATAATTTTTAAGAGTTGATTTGGTTTAATCAGGGGCTTAATTGCATAAATATTGAAGTTTGATGGTCAATTAGGGACTTAATTGAGGAAATCCAAAACCAAAGACCAAATTGAAAAAGGCGCGTAAATAGAGGGGTTTTAATAGATCGAATCAGGGACCAAATTGAAGAAATGTTAAGTTTATTAATCAATTGAGAGTCAAAATGCACAAATTCAAAACCAAGAACTAAAATGAAAAAGGTGGCCAACTATAGGGGTGGCGATTGAAATTGGCAGGGATGCAATTGAATTAATTATCAAAATCAAAATTACATTTTGAGGACTTAAAAGAAGAAAGGATTAATTAAGGATTAATTTGGAAATGAATATGTTGGCGCCATATTTAAATGAAACGGCGCGTTTTGTATAAAACAACGTCGTTTTATGTTAAAAAAAAAAAGCAGAACAATGTCGTTTTGAGCGACACTATTCCTCTTTATCCTTCCCCTGGATATGTAGCAGGGGAAGGTAGGCAGTTTTACTTCTTCTTCTTTCTTCATTAAATCATGCGTGCCGCGTGCTTTACAAAAGCCCAAAGCCCCACGCACCTTGATGATGAGAAATCAGGGGCGTCACGCCTTGCCAGCCACGCCCACCAACCAACCCGGCGCTGCCCTGCTCCCCATACACAACAATAAAGAGTCCTCGCTCCCTTGGCCCTATAAATAGAGACTCAACGCCAACACGCAAGAGGAGGGGAGGAAAAGAGGGAATGAAGAGAAGAGAAAGAAACGAAGAAAAAGGAAAGGGACGAAAAAAAAAGAAAGAAAACGGGGAAAGCCGTAAATAGGGGAGAGAGACTGTGAGAGATAAAAGAGAGGGACTGTTGAAGGTTAAGGAAAAACGATACTGACACAGAAAGAGGAACAGGATTTGAAAAACACATCTAAACAAGAATAAAAGGAAAAGGAAACATAGCAGAAGAAGAGGAAAGAAAATGGAGGAGAAGGGAAGAGCAGGAGCCTCTTTCTCCGCCGCTTGAAATAGTAACACCGCTGCTTGGAACCGTCGTCCGTGAGAAACGACACCGCCACTGGCCTCCACCACAGCACTGCCAGCGAAACAGTCCGGCCAGTAAGACATCAATATATATATATATATATATATATATATATATATATATATATATGTGTGTGTGTGTGTGTGTGTGTGTGTGTGTGTGTTTGTTTTCATGTATACAGCCTAGTCTCTCCAAAATAAAGAAAAAAAATCATCACATCATATTTTCATACAACAAAAGAAATTTCAAAAAATATACGTATTAGAATGCACTTTGACTTTAACAACGAGTTTGTTAGAGCCATCAGAACTAGGCCAATATTTTAAAAATTCTAAAAAAATCTTTTTGTCTTCTTTTAGTATCTGGGATTACGAATTTATACGTAAAACATATTCCTGATATTAAAAATATAGTTTTCATATAAACGTTAGAACAGTTAGGTTTTTACCCGATAAGATATAGACCTCCTTACTGAGGATGACTTTTCTTAAACCATATACAGACCAACAACTAGAAATACGATAACACCTTAGCTTTTTATCAGACAATCAAGCAATGCAGCTTACCTTAGGTAAGGCGTCTTTAGGGTGTTAATACCTTTCCTTTACACAATCAGTCCCCGTACCCGATCTCTGAGACCAGTTAGGGTTCTTAGTGACCAAAATACTAGGTGGCGACTTTCATTCCATTTTCCACCAATAAACAACAAGAATTTCTTGTCTCCCCCATATTTGCCAGATAGATATACATATTTACATTTTACATTGAAGTGAAATATTCACTGCGACGCCGCACACGTGTGACATATAGGAGACATAGGAGGCTTCGAAAATAGATTGGTGGTGCAATTAAAGTAAAAACTGAGGGCCAAATCCAAATTTAAGTAATTTAAGGGTAAGGTCTCCAAAGTAAGATTGTGACAGGGTTCTGATACAGTTTTTGTTTGTGCCATAATCAATGTCTATAAGGGTGATAGAACAGTTGATGTAGTTTATATATTTGAAATAAAATGTGCAGTTACCAGACAATCTAAGTGTTGTTTCACCATTTATGCATGAAAGACCAAAATATGAATAGCCACAATACAGGTTGAAGGTGTCATCACAATCAGTTCGCTAGAAAAGGTATTTAATGGTTATATTATCGCCACATAACTTGTATATTGTAGGATAATTTGTTGAAGATGAACCAGAATCATCTCTAAATCCATAGGAAATAATATTGGTGAAGAAGAGAAGGAGAAGAAAGAAATTGAGAGGTTGTGTCATGATCAAGGTCAAGTGTTGGATGCACAAATTGTGTTTGCAATCTGCTAGCTCATATCATATATTATATGTATAAGAAAAGTTCAAAAGTCTCCTTACTAGGATGGATGATATTATATCTAATGAAAAGAACTCTTGATGAGTCCTAAAATCTAAGATATTTAAAAATAAGACTAATGTGTTGAATAATTGGTTAATTTTTTAATTCAAACAATTTGATTTATTCTCTTTAGCCAAGGTATCTGGTAGCTAGATATTGAACTCTTAAGTGGTTGGGAGCTGGTAGCTCATGGCGTCTAGTGAGCTAAGGTGGCTGGTAACTGGTACTTGTAAAAGATACTCTTTGATGAATGTGGAGATTTTTAGATGCTTAAGTCAATAACTTTATAGAGAGAGGAAGTGTAATGATATTTTAGAGAGATGGATTTCGAACATATGTATGCTGAAAGTGTAAAAATAAATAGATTTTAAACCTAAAGTTTGAAGGATTCATGGTGTATTTATAACTTATGAATCTTGTCTTTTTATGGAGTGGATGTTTTAAAGTGTAATTTCACTCTTGTTATATTTTGAGTTGTATTCTACCCAAAATAATACATATTGAATTAGTCTAAAATACATAAATACTCGCATGGGGTTCTAAAAAAATTTTCAATGAAGAGTTGGGCTCGGGCAAGTTGTCGAAGCCCATTATAGGTTAAAAATAAGCCCAAGCACTCTACTTAGAGTGAGCCCATGAAGTGGGGCTCCTCCCCTAGGGCGAGCCATTAGAGTCGAGCTCCTCCCCTAAGGCGAGAGCCTATGGAGTAGGGCTCCTCCCCAAAGGATAGATCATGAAGTTAGGCTCCTCCCCTAGGGTGAGACCATGAAGTGAGGTTCCTCATATAGAACGAGCATATGGAGTGGGCTTTTCCCCTAAAATGAGACCATGAAGTCGGGCTCCTTCCTTAGAGCGAGATCATGAAGTCGGGCTCTTTCTCTAAAGCAAAACCATAGAAAAGGGCTCCTCTTCTAGGGCAAGGCCATAGAGTAGAGCTCCTTCCATAAGGTGAGCCCATGGAGTTGTTGTGCTCAGATACATGGAATAAGGTCTTTTAAGGGGGTTTGAGCCTATTAAATTTGAATTTATCAATAGCTCCCTAGTCTTTGTGATATTGATTTGCAAGGACTGTAAAGCTATCTGGTTACTATGACAAGTTTGTTGAATTTTCTTTGTATAAGAAGAGAGGTGGAAACCCCAAAGTTATTAATGGAGAACCCATGTGTAGGGGCGTGTACCATGTTTGAAGAAATTTCTAAGTGTATAGAGGGGAACCA
Source organism: Populus nigra (assembly GCF_951802175.1). Taxonomy (NCBI): domain Eukaryota; kingdom Viridiplantae; phylum Streptophyta; class Magnoliopsida; order Malpighiales; family Salicaceae; genus Populus; species Populus nigra. The sequence continues at coordinate 4,492,511 of NC_084869.1, forward strand.
TTGAGGAACTTATACTTTGAAAATTTCTAGAAGAGTGAGGTGAGATATAAAGGACTTTATACTTGGAATTTTTTCCTAAGAGGTCAAGGGAAACCTATGAAAAAGAAACCTAACTTAAAAAATTATAAGAAAAATTATAAGTGGCATAGGGGAACTCATGAAGGGTGATTCTATACTTAAAAAATATTATAAGAGGTTGAGGGGAACCTATGATGGGTGAGGCTATACTCAAAAAATTATTTTTAAGAGGCTGAAGGGAATGAACACATGTCAACACCTATACTTAGAAATATTTTTAAAGGGTGAAGGAGAAATCCATGAAGGAAAAGCACATGCCTAGAAAAATTTATAAGTGGCTAGAGGGATGAACCCATGTCAACATCTATATTTAGAAGAATTTATAAGGGGTGGAGGGGAAACTCATTAAAAAGAAACTCATACTTGGAAAAATTTCTAAGTGGCTAGAGGGATGGACCCATATCAATGCTCATAGTTAAAAATATTTCTAAGGGGCGAAGGGGAAACCTATAGAGGAGAAGTCCATACTTAGAAAAATTTATAAGTGGCTAGGAGACGAAACCATGTCGATGCCCATGCTTAAAAAACTTTCTAAGGGGCGGTACGGATAGATCTATGAAGGGTGGTGTTATTGTACCATAGAGACCAAGTTCAATTAGAGAATAAGAGATACGTTACCTCTCTATGATGATATGGGGCATGAGAGCTCCCTACTGAAGAGTAGTCAATAGAGTATGTAGGGTATACGACCTATCTAGGATGATATGAGGTATTAGAGCCCTCAATCGGAGAAAGGTCTCATCGAAGAGTGAAAGGTCTGTAGCCTCTTTAGTGATGGTATGGGGGCTTGGGAGCCCCTCTAAGATTCGTGCCAGTCTGAGATTGTATTGGAGAGGCAGGTGATCCAAGATCAACTCCTTTAGAATTAGTGAGAGGTGTTTTGGCATCACCTGGAGAATATGTTAGGTTGAGACTGTACTAGAGAATTTAGGATCTAATATGAACCCCTGGTGAATTGGTGAGACGCCTTTAGGCATCAATTAGAGAATGTACTAGTTTGAGACTACATAGGAGTATAAAGGATCTAAAATTAACCCTTGATAAATTGGTGAGAGGCTCTTAGACATTACCTAGAGAATGTGACAGTCTAAGACTGCATTAGAGAATGAGGGATCTAAAATCAACATCTAGCAAATTAATGAGAGGCTCTTAGGCATCTCTTTGAGAATGATGCTATTGAAATAGAGAGACTTCATACCCATCCCCTAGAAATTGTAAGGCTTTTGCCATAGGGAGATCAAGTTAATCCACTGCAAGGAGAATGGTGTTATTGCACTAAAAAAACCAAGTTAATCATTTCCTTGAAAAGTGTTTGAAAGCCTCCACTAGAGATGTGTAGGTAGGAAATGTATGTCAAAGATATATTATTTTTATTTCAAAAATAAACGTACATTTCTATTAAGGATTATGTATCCTAAGGTCATCTGAGTGATAGATATGAGAGAGGTTATTAGGAGGAACATATCTAGGAGGTGGCGCCAGGGTGTTTTCTTTGACTAACCTAATAACTTTGAATTGGTGATCTTATTTTAATTCAAAAAAGTTATAAATCCTTAGGATATACCAAATGCTTATGGGTTGACCCTTGTGGTTTTTCGTCGATCTTTGATTTCTATTAGGAGATTAATTTTGCTTGAAAAATCTTTCATGTTGATTATCCTTGTAAAAATAAGAAAGCCTATATCATAGCAAACTAGTCTCTTCCATCTGAATATGATTTTTCATGACTTGCTTCACCTTGAGCAAGCTTTTGTTTGGTAAGGCATAAAACTTTCTCTAGAAGGCATGTTCCCATGCCCTTTTTTTCAAAACTATTGGCTCAAGCAATTATTCCACCTTAGCATCTCCTCATTGAACCTATTCAAATATGTTTGTCTAGTAAACTCACCCACTTATTGGTTAACACCAAATAACTTCAAGAAACTTTTCTTGACAGGTATGTTGGTGTTGAAGCATGTCATTAGCTTGGTGTAGAGGCCATTGAACCATTCAATGAAGTTTGGCTCCAAATTATAGTACCATGTATACGCAGACCCTCGAAAGGTTGTAGGGAGGATTTTGCACATTGAGTCACTATCTTGGATGACCAACTCTAAGCTATTAGATACATTCAATACATACTCCCTCAGATCGGCAAGGCCATCATAATTGTTCAGACTTACTTTTTGTGAAAATATAGTTCTTAAGGAGTCAAGTGTTCAATACTCGTTTGGACAAGGGTGAACCCCTCTACTGATAAAGGTTATAGACATTCGAAGCTTGGCTCTAAATTATTGTACCATGTATACACAAACCCTCGAAAGGTTGTAGGGAGGATTTTGCACATTGAGTCACTATCTTGGATGACCAACTCTAAGCTACTAGATACATTCAATACATACTCCCTCAGATCAGCAAGGCCATCATAATTGTTCGGACTCATTTTTTATGAAAATATAGTTCTTAAGGAGTCAAGTGTTCAATACTCGTTTGGACAAGGGTGAACCCCTCCACTGATGAGGGTTATAGACATTCTCCTAGATATACCCACATACAGACTATCTTATGTACAAATTATGAACCTAGAAGTTAAATGATTCGAGTGTATTTATAGCTCATAAGTCTTGTTTTTTTAGAGGAGGGGTTGAAGTGTAATTTCACTCTTATAATATTTTTAGTTGTACTCTGCTCAAAATAATACATATTGAATCAATATTAAATATCGAGGTACTTGCCTGGGTTTTTAAAATTTTCTAAGAAATAGATGGGCGCAAGTTGCTTGAGCCCAAAAAAAATGAAAAATGAGTTCAGGTGTGCTCCCTAAGGGGAGCCCATATAATGGGGCTCCTCCCATAGGATGAGCCCATGGAGTGAGGCTCCTCTTATATACCGAGCCCATGGAATCGAGCTCCTCCTCTAGAGTGAGACCATAGAGTTAGGCTCGTCTGCTGGTACTAGTTTAACTCGCTGAACCCGCAACTTTGGTTATTATGGATTTCATTGAGTTTAATAAAAAAAATTTCATTTATTTTGTATGAGATTATCACAATCTTAAATAAATATTTTGGTATTTGGTTGATGCTTAATTTTATTTCAAAATAAATCAAATGTCAAATAAAAAAAACTAGTAAAAAATGAAAGTAAAAAAAAAACCTATTTACACTGTTCAAATAAATAATGATTTAAGTTCAAATGTTTTAATGTTTTTATTAATTTACCAAGTTGTTATTGTCCTAAAAAAAAACTTATTAAAGCTTCAGCACTACTTATATAAGTGGGGCCCATTATAGATAGTCCATGGAAGACTTGAGCTAATTATACTAACAACTAAAGACATAGTTTAATTATTTATATGTACGATAAACAAGGTTAATATATGTTTTTCATCATTTTGGATCAATATCATGTCTTAGCTCGAGTGGTTAGTGCGCTTGGTGAAGCTAAGGTTGCGAGTTTAAGAGTTGGGGTAGGCAATTTTTATGCATTGTGACAAAAAAAAAAAAAAAAAAAAAAGAAGGTAGACGACCTATCGTACGCGTTATATAACAAGACAAAAAATATAGGCCCAGGTGGGTGGGTCTTCCTCAGACCCACTGCCTATGCTTTTGTAGCCGGCCCATAATTATTTTTTATTGACCCCTGTTTTTGTTAATTCTACCATTTGGGTTCTTTTAGCCACCCTTTTTTATGTTTTATTTAAAAAAAATTATTCTTTAATGTGGGATATTTATTTAATGTTAAAATCTTAGTATTGATAGTAAATCGGTTTTTATATTTTGTAATCATGTAATAAAAGTTTTTTTTACTTTTTTTATTTTTTATTTTTTTAATTTCATTATTTAATATTAAGTTTTTAATTTCTTTTAGTTTTTTTACCATTTTTTTATCCTTTGGTTTTTTTTAGTTTCAATTTCATAATTTAATGTGAGGTTTTATTTGATTTTATTCTTTAGTAATAAGTTGATTTTTTTTAACACGTACCTAGTGAACAAAGTCATTTTAAAACAACTCTAATTTAAAACCCAGGCTCTTAAAAAAATAATTGGGTATTGAAATTTGTCTACTGTACCGAGTTTTATAATAATATAGAAAACTTTCTAGTAATTTAAATATTATTTTTTTCACATTTAATACATTTTTAATCCAAGCTGCAGCGATGAATAAACTAGTTTGAACGAAAAGATAATATTATTATGTTAATATTGCTTGACCGACTAGGATACATGATATCTTCATACCATATATAATTATCAAGCTTCAGGGATTTCCTACGTAGCTTCTCTCACTTTTATTGCTTAACTATTTGCATAATTGCACTTGCAAGGAAAGCGCAGGATAGTGTAATTGCTGGGGAATCACAATTGTAGGTGAACATTGACTAGTTCACAAACCGCGGCATCAGGGTAGATTCTGAGTGTTTTCTACACATCAGCTGATGCTCCATCGATCCAACACTAACTGCCATTGACGGAAGACTTGGGTGTTATTTCACCATCCGATGGCGGATCCCTGGTACTTGAGCTGCTTCACCATGATAGGTACGTTGAAGTTATTTCCTAGCTAATTGTTGTATCCAAGCTGGGCACTGCTTGGTAGGTTCCCCATCTCGACGTCTCCATGATCAAATATTGAATACCCAAGTGGTTGAAATGATTTCACAATCGACTGATGGTGATTGGGGTATTGATCCACCAGCTCGCCTGTTTATTTATTTATTATAAAGCGATTCCATGGTTAATATATAGAATGAAAAGTCTTATTATTTGCATTTTTTATCAATAGAAGAATGAACTATATATATATATATATACACACACCTTGTGTGAGCAGAGGTATGCCACTTGAAATCCCAACAATCTCCTCTAAAGAGTTCCATTCTACATATGCGTGTCTTACCAAAGTCTCAATATAACCCTGTGCAAATGTCAAGAATGAAACACATAGTTTATCACAAGAAAAGGAAAAAAAAAAAAAACCCTGTGCAAATGTGTGCCTAGATGATCCCTTACCGTCTTGCATGGAAGCTCTTTAGAGGAGTATGAATTCCCGTCGATCACTGCGTGCACAATTTGACATATAGGGTCGAAGGTGATGGTGCAATTGGGCCGTCGAAAAACAAAATGTTTGTTCCCCAGATCACAAGTCCTAGCATGTTTTATTGTAACTTCCCACATTTTCTCAGACATCCCATTGCCTAAAATCTGTTCAAGTAATAGAAACGAAGTTAATTTCTAAATATTTGGAAGCACATACTATAAAATGTATGAATTGCCGTGCTGTAAAGGGAAAAAGTAAATCCATACCTCCCTAAGTCTCCGTGGGTCAACAACGGACAACTTCAAGAAATCCTGCACATTGTGAATGCGCGCGGCGGCTAGCTTCTTGTGGAAAGCCCCATCTTTCCCTATCTTCTCAAGTCGCCAAACTTCGTCTTGTAGCATTGGTGGATGATGCTTCTTGTACACTACATGTGGAAGATTATTATAGAAGATGAATAGGAAACGAAGATTTGACACAATTCTCTTTTTCAATCAATGAGAGAAAAGGAATGAGTAATTAATTATCATCGATGAGTGGACAAAATCAAGCTGTTTGTATTTTATTGGGACTCCTGATCATTCTAGGATTAGGATCATGGGATTATTCATGGTAGCACACGTACGTGATCAGTTGCCAATCTCAGTTAGAGTTTAACCTATTGAATATATACATTGCCTCTGAAATTTGCTGGGCCTCCTTGATTCAAAAGAATTTTTTAATGTCCAGTCGAATAATGAAACGACCTCATGTTTTTCTAGTATATTTTAATTGATAATGTTTTTTCAATCATATAATTATTAAATATTGTTTATGACTAGTGAAATCATGTTAATTAGCCGTTCATTCTGTTTAGCCCATTAATTTGTTTTTGTGTTATGTAATTTTTCTAATTGTTCTTAAAAGAAGAATTATTTAGTAAAGAGTACATTATTATGTTAAGTAGATCAAAAGTCATTATGAAAGCCTTATATATATATATATATATATATATATATAAAAGAAAAAATTCAATGTGAGAATGTTGTAAATTATTAATCATAGCAAGACTAATGGTGTGATAGCAATTACGGTTTAAAGTGCATTTTGCTTAAAAATACATCAAGATAATATTTTTTTTATTTTTTAAAAAAATAATTTTTGATATCATCATATTAAAATGATTCAAAAACACTATAAAAATATTAATTTAAAATAAAAAAGTTTAAATTTTTAAAAACATGAGTTAGAACGCGTTTCTAAACATGCTCTAAATAACCACTTTTGCGATATAGGCCATGTTAAATAAACCCATCAGTGAATTCCAAATCAAAATCCCATGGCTGAAATTTTTGAAAGAGATGTTCAATGAAATCAGTGCTATTTAACAAGAATGATGGCTTGTAACGCGATTACTCTAAAACCTTATAAGAGTATGAAAGTTAAAATTGATTTCAATAGTTTTGATGTGAATATTAAAATCATTATAAAAACCTAAAAAAATAATGAAATTGATGTATTTCTTTAATTGAAAAATAGTTTTATAAAAAATATCTACATTTCATTACCAAAAACACACTATCTAATAATAACAAAAATTGATAGAAAATAAACAAATAAATATGTAAATATTAATTTACATATTAATGGCATCCGATTCCTCCACCCTAAGAGTTTTGTGTTGAAACGTGAAGTATGATAATTATTTTTAAATTTGTTGTACAGAGAAGCATGTACGTAGAGTTATGCTATATACTAGGAACAAGAACAGCTATTTCCCTTCTAATTTCTTCTAGAAAAAAAAATTATCCCTTCCCACTTCCAAGCTGTGATTCTTTGTTTAAGAGAGAATCCAATTGAAACCATATAAAAATGCACATCATGAAGTACTAGGCTAGGCGCTAACATTAGAAATGTTAAATAAGCAGAAGATAAAATAATTGAGGGGCAACAAATTGAAAACTAAGCAAAGATTATCTTGAAAAGGGTTGGTAAATATTATTGAGAATATAATTAGTATAATAATTGAGAAATATTATACGATCAGTTGTATTATCACCAACTCACGTACGTTCGGTAGACATAAAATACCATGAGCTAATTGTAGATTCAAGGTTAAATATGTCTCATGCTAGAAGTCATGCTTCAATTGATGAGACATCATAATGAAATATTAAGAAATTGAAAGATAGTTAGGAAGAAGAAACTTACATTCTCCACGATGATCTTTGACAACAAAAGCTTCAGTGATTGCTTCACGAATCCTGACTCCTTGATAGCTCTCCGGAACTACTCTTGCACCAAGCCTGAATTTCCTGCTCCTAACCCAACTCGAATTATCGGTGAACTCGATCTCTCCGATCGGTGCAAACCCATCCCTTAGTGTAACCGATAAGCAATCTCCGGCAAGCAAAGGTCGCTTGCCTTTTCTCTCCTTCACAATATTGCTGTTAAATTCTTCACTAGTCCAAGTACGGTTATCATATGTAGGGAAGTCTCCGTCGAGAACCACAACTTCAATTTTGATCGGGTGAGGAAGATATGTCGAAACGACTTGATCACCCCTTGTGTCTCCAAGAAGGATTTGGAGCGGAGAACTATCAAGATCAACTATTTTGCTCCCTGTAAATATAGGGAGCGAGAGATTTTTGCTGAACATTAGTTGTAGACTTGATGGTTCAAGGGATTGGATTCGCAACGAAGGTGATCTAGTCAAAGAGCATGTTGAACGTCTTAGATTGGTTTCCACTTCTTCATTCACCTAAGAAAAAACATATTTAATAGAATCAAATTAATTGTTCTTCGTAATTTGTGGCTTGCTTTATGTATTTTTGGTAGGGTTTTTACATGCATGTAAGTTGTCCAAAAAACAAAATTAGTGCAGACCCCAGATTGAAAGACATATAAGAATTATGTTCAGTCAAGGAGAGAAATGGTGTGAGGATCTACAAGTAAAACGAAGTATACTTAAGGTTTTTCTTAAACAAGTGCTATTATGAAAGAATGAACATGAACTACAAACATCACTTAGTAGAGCTTAATTAACTTACAACTCTCCTGAGCATTGGCTCTAAGGCCAAACAGAAGTTCTTTAAGGAATTCACCATAACTGCTTCTCCAATTACCCTGTAAATAAATAGAAAGCATTGCACCACATGAGATACACCTTCTTGATGGCAGTGCAATCTCTTTTGGTTTCTTTCAAAACAAGAGACTCATTTCTAACTTCAGATGGTATTCAGAAAGCATAAAAATATATATAGTTTCAGTATCAAACTCGGTTTTCTCAAATAGAAACAAAAGAACTGGAGTAAAATAAGAAGAATCTCAATCATAAAATTCAAGCACGTACGAGGCAAAAGAAGGTCTTCTTCTCATTCTTTTCTGATCGTTGGGCTGATCCAAGTCCGAACCCGGTTCTTCAAGAAAACGTTTACCTGCCATGTGATTTGAAGATATATATGGAAAAAAAGAAGAAGAAGAGTTAACTAGAAGATGAAATGGCGGAGGAGTTTCGAGTTCAGGGTTGATCAGTGGTGCTTCAGGCTTTTTTATCAACAAGTGGTATATAAGGGCACAAAAACTATTTTAAAAAAAGAAGAGAAGCACTTTCTTGGAATCATGGAGGAAATAACTTGGTAAATGGAAAGGCGGAGTGAACTACGGGTATAAGATGTCACGACTTTGACGCAACATCTCTCCAAGTCAACCCCAATCAAGCGTGACTGATAGGCTTTGGGAAGATTGATTCTTAAATCGATGAATTCTGCGGCTGTGATCATTCAACGGATTATATGGTACAAATATTTGCGTCCATGAAGATATATTGGGTTGCTCTTGATGGAGAATTTTCTCGTTTGATCATTTAAATATTCTCGTGTGAAAATATGAAAATGGTCGGACATCGGCTTCATTTCTGAGAAGCATCTTGTTTTTTTTTTTTTTTTGATTTACGTGGGATGTCCGGGCCAGCTTGCGCGCACCACGACTATTCCCCACGGCCCACTGGACATCCTGCAAGCCCAGGGGCAGGTTAGGCACCGCGGGGGTGACAGGCGTGCACATAGAGGGTCGAACCCGGGACGGGGACGGAACAAGTCACACAATTGACCACAGCAGTTAGGCCCTCAAGTGCAGCATCTTGTTTTTGTAGGTGGAGTCGTGGAGACAGGGGATGGGCCCCAAATTCAGTAGCTGGTGGACAAAGAAATAACCATGACGAATACCTTTCTTTTTTTGGCACAGAGAAAATATCTACTGATGTTTGTCTTTAATGCTTAAAACTATTGCGTTGATATGTATATATTCTGTTAGATTATTTTAATATTAGTTAAATCACCATGGCAGATATTTTCAAAATTAAAATTATGATTTTATATTAAAAAACTTCATTGTTGGGTTTTAATTTTTATTCATAATAATTCAAGGTTTAAGGTTTCGATGGAATGTTAGTTATGATTAACGTGGACGAGTAGTAGACTCATAAGAGGGAAAAGATGGTCATTAGTGTGTAATAAGGGCTGAGCCATATTCAATGCTTGAATCAGCTATGGTCCAGGTTAAAATTTTATTAAAAAAAAATAACAATTGTACTAATATTATATCATTCCAAGTTACAACTAACTAAATTAGCCTAAAAAAGCATATTTTCTCCATCAATTCAACCACTCTTTTTTTTTTCATTAGAATCATTATCTTTCTCAACAAAGAAAGTCAAAGTCAAAAATTATATCCCTTCCTATACTATATCACATCTTGTTTCCATATATATTCAACTCATAAAATTTAACAAAAGCAACATATTTTCTTGTTCCATTCCAGCACATAAATTCAACTACTAAAGCATTGATTCAAACTTTAAAAGACATCAGATTTAATCTTCTCCTTGCACATGTGCAATCTATTTGAACATAATATGAAATTGACATACCACGTATGAATGCTTCGTATAAAAAGATTACAGCTCGTTCATGTCATCAATGAGAATAGGTGACAATTTACCAATACTATCATAATGATATATTTAACTTAGCATTAGATTTTCAGTTTGAAGAGTTAAATTTTAGATTTAATGATGGGACATTGAAACTCCATGTGCTTAGTTCTACTTTAAAATCTAAGAACAACTTTAAATCATTTAAAGCTCATGTTATTTGCAAGCTTATTGATAATTTTTATTCTAAAGATTTCAATGAATAGGATATGCATTATTTAAGATCTCGGCTAAAGTAATATCAGATTGATGTGATTTATTATGAGAGCTTTCAAAATATATTTACCATTTTTAAATTATGTCAAGGATTAGTTTAAACAAAAATAAGTCGCAACACTATCATTTGATTGACAGGCAAGCCTCGTGTGCTTGTTATCAAGAACTATTAGGTTTTGTTGATTCTACTCTAACTTCTCATGTTTGCAAGTTAAAAAGTTATCTTTATGGCTTAAAACAAGCCCCACGTGCTTGTTATCAGGAACTGCGCATTGCTTTTCTTTAATTGGGATTTTAGCAATCCAAATCTGACTCCTTTTTATTTATTTATATATATGATGGGGTTACAATATTTTTTTTTATTTATCTGGATGATCTCGTACTCAATGGTAGTGATTGTGCATCTATCTCTAAAGTTATCAAGCATCTTAGTATTCATTTTTTTTCTTTAAGGACTTTGGCTCATTGCATTATTTTCTTGGTGTTAAAATGATTTCAATCCAACATGGGTTATTTTTGTCCCAATAAAAATATATTCATGACCTACTGACACGCACCAAGATGGATGGTGCCAAGAAAATAAAGACTCTTCTTACCACTAAGGATTTTCTACAACTTAATAATGGATCTTCTTCTACTAACCCTATTGAGTATCACTGAGTTATAGGAGCTCCTTTTTTTGACTTGGCCTAACATTTCTTTTCTTGTCAACAAGTTAGCTCAACCTATGTATAAACCAACCCAACTTCATTGGATTACTGTTAAACGTGTTCTGCATCATCTAAAAGGTACTCTTAATCATGGTATTCTTCTTAAACGCATTGTTGATCTCACTCTTTAAGGGTTCTCTGATGTGGATTAGGTAGTTGATAAGGATACCAGATCTTCCACCTCTACCTATCTTATTTTTCTAGGAGATTTTCATATTTCTTGGAATACATGAAAATAACGTGTTGTTGCATGCTCTTCCATTGTGGCAGAGTATTGTGCTCTTGCTTCTACACTTCAGAAATTATTTAGATTCGTTCATTATTTCATGAACTTGGTATTCCAGTAACAAAACCACCATGTTTATTTTGTGAGAATATTGGTGCTACTCAATTAAGTCTTAATCCTATACGGCACTCAAGGATTAAACACATTGCAATTGATCTTCATTTTGTTTGTTATCTGGTTTGCAAAGGAATGCTACAGATCTCTCTCACACACTCATAACAAAGTGTTAACATTTAAATGACTAACCTGTTTAAAAATCATATTATTTAAGATCATGTTATTTAGATGTTAACACTTTGTTGTATGTTTGTGCACACACTTGAATATTATGTTTTCTGAAATGCTAATTAAGATTTTAAGTTAAATGGTACTCGGTAATACCTTTTTAATTCACTTCTTTATAGTAAAGTGAACTGATATCCTACCCTTTCAAAACTTCTTTGTTTTTGAAAAATATATAATGTAAATATTGTCTTGGTGTTTGTTTTGTAAATATGTTTTTTTCTACAATGCTTGTTTAGATATTTTCATGTGTGTTAGGATACTTTATTTCATTTTATTGGGAATAGATTTATGCGGAGTCAATGACTCTATGAAGGCCATTGAGTATAGGGATGGCAATTTAAATATTTTAAAAAATCTTGTTTATATGCTCATTCAACTTAATCATGGTCTGCCAAGATCTTATGATCAGATTACAAAAATATATAATATTTTCTAACCTACTTTTAAAGCTTCCCTTGAACGTGGCCTATTAAGAGATGACAAATGAAATCAATACATTTTGGGGGCTTATGATTGGGCATCCTGAGCAGAACTGAAAATTGTTTGAGACAATCTTGACCAATTGTGAGATTTATGACGCGCGACGATTTGGGGAAGCTAGTAAAAGATATTGAGCGAAGATTTCCTACATAAAATCCAGAATAATATTAAGTTCAGAGAGCTACACTTAAGGGATGCACAGTTGAAAAATTATGCATTGACAGAGATTCAAAATACTGTGCAAAGGAGTGGCAAAACCTTAAAACAGATTAGTGGAAATGCTTCGATGGTTTGCAGAAATGTTCAACAGGTTGGAAGAAGAGATGAAGTATGGTCAAGATCAATTAAGGCGGGAATTGTCCAGCTTAACCAGCGTTGGAATGATGAACAAAAACAGATTTATTATGTGGTTATTGAATCTGTGGAAAAACAAAATTAAAAAAAAGGTCGATTGTTTTTGGTCCAAGGTCATGGTGGCACTGAAAAAACACATACATGGAGGACAATTATTACCAAACTCCACTCAGATGGTAAAATTATGCATGCAGTGACATTATCCTGTTAGGCTCAGAGTCAGAATTCAAGAGTAAGACACAGATGATAAGCTACCACTGTATGATAGTCTTTTTAGCTAAGAGATCTAAGCAATCTCTATCTCTTCTTTTTTTGTTCACTTGTCCAGCCTCAATTTCAACATTTCAATTTTGCTTTTTTACAGTGTCTTACATTCGAAAGCAATCCCAGAGTTAAAAGTTCTAACAAAAGCACAATATCTTACAAAAAATGAATATATCTAGTCTACAGCCGAAAAATAAAAACCAACTAATGTTAGCACTCATAGTAGTTGAATACATGGGATGAATTCAACCATCTTCACTTCAGTAGTCACTAATAGCAGCACTGATCCAAAGTTTTAATGTTATAAGAGAAAATCAGGAATAGGTGGTGTTTGAGCAACCACATTTAATGGTGCATCAGCTCTTTGACGAGTTTTGTGTTTACCATTACGATTTCTACTCTTCTGTTTTTCTTTCTCCTCACCATCTTCGCTTCCATCCCCATCCTTCTTCCCTTGACTTTTTTTGCTTTTCTCTTTACCATGACCCCTGTGTTTACTTCTCCTTGAACTTGGATTTTCAGGATTGGGCTGTTCTCTAACAGGTAGATCTTCTTTTGAATCAGATAGATCAACGTTTAGTTTCTCCTTCCCTTTTTTCTTAATAGATGACTTATCAGACGGATTACTTCGAGATGACGCGGGTTTAGCTTCATTACCTAATAAGAGTATATCACGAATGGCCCCAGAAAGTAAATCATCTTTCACCTCTGGTTTCTTGGCAGTGACAGGTGCTGCATCTCCTTCATCCAACTTCACCACCACGGGCCTAGGCTTTGCATGGTTTGGCTTTCTCTTTGAGACTAGTGATTGGTTTGTAAGCGTAACTAAATCTTGGGTGTCATCATTTGTATTAATGCCAGAACTTGGATAATTGGCAGGTGGGTAATCATTTGCTATAGTTATAGTTTCGTTCTTTTCTGAAGGGAGGTAATACAACTCATGCAGCTTCCGGTGTTCTGTAAGCAAGGAAGTGGCCTCGGTTGATGGTTCTGGATCTTCTTCATCTTGGAGGTTAGAGAATGAAATGCCAGCACTTTCTCCATAATATGGACTTCTAAGAGAAAATGAACAAGATGAAGGCAATTCTACATTTCCACATATTGCTTCCAAGTCAGCAAGATTCTCCTTAAGCACTAGCTCATCTGGTATTAGTACTCTCTCCTGGGCAGTTATTGAGACTGGACCAAGCTCCTCAGAGAAAGCATCATGTACCCATTCAACAATTCTGGAAGCACTCACTTCTTCGGTCTCCAAATTTGCCTCGCGCAGTGAAGGATTCAATATATCCCGTTTTACCAACTCAATAAATCCAAGTGCATTCCGTGCTCTCTCCTCTATTTCAACATCATAGCTGCCTAATAATGGACACATAGCCAATTCCATCAAGTTTAACAGTTTAAAAATAGATTCATGCGTGAAACTCTTTTCCTCCATTAATGCAGATGTAGACAACTGTCCATGCCCATCATTAACAACAGAAGGATCTTCATAAGATTGGTTTGAATTCCTTGGATTGAATCCTTCATCTTGGTCACGTTCAACTGGAGCTTTAGCTGATGCTAAATCAGAACTTTCAGAGCATTCCCTTTTAGAAGCCAAATCTAAAACTTCTGATGTCATATCTTCCTTTTGCACAAGGTAAGAACATACACAAAAGATTAGGACTTTAAAAGCAGACTGCATGTAAACTGTTCTGATTGATGAAGGCAGGAGACCAGTACGAGGCTGTAGCAATGCCTCCATAAGTTCAACTGGGTTCCTTGAGAATTCTACATATTCCCCACACACCCAAGCAGCAGCAGATAATATCCTGTGCAGAAAAGGATTCCCAAGTAATGCTGGATCAATCAGTAAGTGACGGCCAACACGAACAAGCTCTGGCCTAACATCCTTGACTCTCATACCTATATCAATTAGCTGATTCTCAATTTCTTCCCCCTTCTGGCAATGTGGAATCCTTGACATTTCCCCAAGAAGCGACACATACCAATCAAAGTCAATTATAATCTCGTACACGTTCTGGCAACAAGTTGATAAAATTGAACCAAGAATCTCATTGCAGAACTCAGGGTCAGATTTGAGCGCATAATTAACCAAAACCCTGCAAATTTCCACCACATTGCTCTCTGAAACCATTGCCATAACCAGACACAAAGACTCGAGTTTAATATTCGGATCTTCATCACTCAAAGACTGAATCACAACATCCTTATTCTCCAAAACTGCCCACAAATTCTTTGGCGCCATAATTGATAGCACATGCAGTCCAAGATACTTAAGATTTGGATCATCCTCCAATAAAAACTCACGAATTTTGACAGCTGCAAGCTTCACTGCAGATTCATACTCAGTGAAGCTAGTGACTACAGTCCTAATACACTCAAACACCATCGACTTCGCCCCAGTCTTTCTCATATGATCACAAATCGGCTCAACCACCCTTTTAGCCAACCGAGGCTCTAAAGGAGCCAAGTTTGCAAAAATCTTTAAGACCTTAATCAACACCCAATTATTCCTCGAATCAACCAAAATCCTATAAAACTCAGGTGCCAATGGAAGATACGATCTGGGTTCTTTGGAAGCAAGCTCACAAAACACCCCAACAACTGCAGACACAATTTGCGAATCACTACTCTCTAAACTCTCAACAAGTCTCTTAAAACACACCCTAACTGCATCTGGGTATTTTTCAAAAAGCCTTAAAACAACACTTACAGCTTTCTTTCTAACAAAAACCTTAGAAGTGGACATCAAAGTGAAAACTTCAGAAGTAAGATCTCTACATAAATCAACAGTGCCAATTCTAGATAAGCAATCAAGAGCCAAACTCACCTCAAACTCATTGCCACTATTGAGATCCTTCCTTAATTGATTAGTGATCAGCAAAATAACAGGTGTGGATTCGTTGAAGGACTGAGAGATCGCAAGATAACCAATCTTTTTGTGAGCGAAAGTGGGAGATGAGATGCATTCAATGGCGTGAAAAGATGCCCATGACATGTCAATGGAGTGGATTGAATTGAGGTAAGTGAGTTTTTGAAGGGCAGTGGATTTGGTTTGCAAGTCAGTGGTTTTGATTTCTCTACGGATTTCTTCAATAACTTTGGATATGAAAGTGGATTCGGTACTTTGTTGGTGGCGAAGACCTTTGATTATGTCATCTAAACTGCGCTGGAAAAGGGTGTCCATTAGAGAAGGAGATGCCATTGAAGAATTAGAGATGGGCTTTGATTTATGAATTGAATGAGAGAATGATTGGTTGAAGAGGAAGGATTTTTTTTCGTTCTTATTTATGTTTTTGTTTGGTGGTGTTTTAGGGGAAAGCGTCGAAGAACAAGGTTTGTTCCTTTTTTGGGAAGTGAAATTGCAGGAGGAAGATGGGTTGAGTTAGTCACATCTTAATTTAGGAAATTATATATTTAATCTTGATGTTTCTATTTTCTAAATTCATTTTATAAAAAAATTTAATGATTTTTAAATCAGTATTGGTTTTTTATTATTTATTTTTTATCATATTTTTAATTGAAAATTTTGTATTTATCATATTTAATTTTTTTTTATTACTAATTATTTTATTTAAAATAATTTATAAAATTTAAAATTTTTTTTCAATTTCATCCTCTTTCAACTTTTTTATTTATCAGATTTAGTTTTTATTTTAAAAAAAATATAAAATTAGATTTTTTATTAATTTTATTATCTTTTAACTTTTTCATATGTCACTTTTGATCCTTTATTTTTTAATAAACTTTAGAAAAAATAAACATTAGTAATTTTTTCTCAAATTTATTTTTCATAACATAGTCAAACAGTGAAAAGTATATTCAACTTATTTTTCTTGATATTATCAAATATAAAAAAATAATTCATATTCTAGGAATTTAATTTTCAAAAACAAATTATTTTATAGCAAATAAGCAATATTGGTTTGCAAGTAAGTGGTTTTGATTTCTCTACCAATTTCTTTAATAATTTTGATATGAAAGTGGATTCAGCACTTTCCTAGTTGCCAAGACTTTTGATTATTATAAAATACATTAAAAGGTTGATTATTATAAAATACATTAAAAGGTGTGAGTTTTTTATTCTAAACAACATTGTTCACTCTCTTACATTTTATCATGGATTTACTATCCAAAATATTTTATTTTTTTCATTTTATTCCTCAAACTCTTTTTTCTACAGTTACATCCTTTTAAGTCAAATTAAAGGATAATTGAATCAAATTTGTTGACTAGGAGTAAAATTATGTTATGGGGAACCAAAGTGGAAAAGGCACCCTAAATGGGTGATGGTTTCATGTTCTCCCAAAAAGTTCACTTTAATCCTCAAACTTCACTTATTATACCTATTTGGTCCTTCAATATTTCTAACGATAGAGACAGGAAAATATCGTTTACACCGATTTTGGTCATAAAAATGGTTGATCTTTTTTTCAAATAATTTCATTTGATGAGAGGAGTTGAACTTATGTGTGTTTTTTTACATTGAAAGTGCCTAAAAATACAGATCTGAGCTTATAAAGTTTTTTTGTTTCGGGATGATTTCGGTTTTTGGGATGACTATTTTATTTTTTTAAGGCTATGAATGGATTTATTATGTTGTCTAGGATGTTTTATAGGTTTTTTGGATAAAAATGGATTGAAAATAAATTTTTGGTTTAAAAACTCGTCAACCCTAATTTTCTAGGTGTTATAGTGGCTAAAATCTAGGTAAAGTCAAACGAATGATAATTAACTCTTAGTAATGAATTTTAGTTTCATTAAATTAGAGGGACTAATGATAATTAACTCTTAGTAATTATGTATTTTGAACATGTTTTCCTTTT